>NW_007782522.1:0-1028 GCF_000696425.1 Galeopterus variegatus
CTGGCCCGTTTCTTTTTATTTTAAGATACATTTTATTAGTGAGATGCTTGTTGATGGCATGGTTGAACATTAAACATTTAGAGAATTTTACAGTTTTAAACAAAATAGTGTTAATTCATATAAGTATTATGTAGCCGGTAATGTATTATTAAAAGAAATGAGACATTCTATACACACTTTTGTTATGTTGCCGTTATAAATACTTTTTGTTTCTACATGTAACTTGTACAGAATATAACAGAACTCCATCTCAAATGTAAGGTTTATAATATTTCAGTATAATTCTCTTGTTACTTGTCTATGGTTTTTGGTTTTGCGTGTAAACTAAATATTTCAGCAAGAGGTACCCATAAATGAAATATTCTGTTTTGTATACCTCAGTGTTCATACCATCATTAAATTAGCACAGCCATGTGCAAATGTTGTCCTCTGTATTTTGTTTATTGAAAGCATAGCTTTCGGACATTTAATATATTGCAATAAGTGCTATAATATATATTTAAGTTGTAATACACTATTATGTTACTCTATAACTTTAGAACCTAGTTTCCTAATGCAGATGTGAGTTTCTTGACTAGAATAATAAAATAATAGAAATTAAGAGCTGGTAGGGGGCTTAGAAATCGTAAAGTTCTCCTTCCTTATTTTACAGATAAGGAAACTAAGATGTCATGATCTGGTAACTAGCCCAATGTGATATTGCTAATATGTAGCAAGGTACTCACTTTCATTCATTCCTAGTTTGAGGTTCTGTCTACCAACTTTTATTCACAGGTATGTGATAACACGATCTTAACTGTTTCTTTAAGTAAAACATAATTCGACTGTTTTGGAAAAGTGGAAGTTGCTTCTTTTGTAAGAAAAGACATTTTGTAATCAAAGATTTTTTTTAGATGCAGATCAGTTTTACTGAGGTAGATTGTTTGACAGTATTTAAACAAAACAAAACAAGACTGAAATACCCAGCAGCCACACCTGGGTTATCCATTTAAGTTCAATGCACAAGATCACCTGCTTCAGATCATGTG
>NW_007782522.1:2180-2936 GCF_000696425.1 Galeopterus variegatus
TGGTTTCATTTTAAAATATGGTCATTATAAAATTTTTAATTTTATAATTACATGAATAGTATCAGTGTAAAAGTTTTAAAAATAAGTTATGATGTCAGGTTTGTTAGGTAACAAAGTCGTAATTAGTTTTAATTAAACTTTCTAAGAGGTAAATTTTTAATAAAGTTTTTTGTATATACAAATGGGTATTTTAAGTTTTCTTTATAGAATGATTGAAATATGTAGCTTTATATTTACAAATTAATTAAAATAAGGAAGTGTAGAAATATTATTTGGTCAAGAATAGTGACCAAATTTTCTTTAATAATATTTATGATGGTAGTTTAAATATCTAGAGATTGCTTTCAAATAGGGTTATTTTTAATGTTAATGTGTAAGTTTCTGTCCTGGCATTCAAAAAGTAACACTCAGCAGCAATGCTTATTCTCTGCACATTCCTAACGAATTAGGAGTTTTCTCATAGAGCATTTTTGTTTCAGGATTTCTGAATACAGTAGTAGTATACTCAACCTTCTCCTTGTAATCTAGATACAATTTTGGACACTTACATATATAGGTTAAACTTGGATTTATATTGGTTTACAAGTACTACTTATAGTGCATTATTTCAGATTTCTGCATCTACTTTTAAGGTATGTCAGTTGCTACAGTTAATTAAAGTGCTACATATACTGCTAAGCCAATTTAAAGAATAGGGTATGGGCCGGCCCGGTGGCGCACTGCTACAGTGCGCCGCTTGGGAGTGCGGCGGCGCTC
>NW_007782523.1:0-201 GCF_000696425.1 Galeopterus variegatus
TAGAAGAATGAAACTAGACCTGTAGCTCTCACCACACACCAAAATTAACTCAAAATGGATTAAAGACTTAAATATAAGACCTAAAACTACAAAACTCCTAAAAGAAAATGCAGGGGAAACACTTCAGGAGGTAGGGCTGGGCAAATATTTTATGAATATAACTCCCAAAGCACAGGCAATGAAAGGAAAAATAAACAAATG
>NW_007782523.1:2370-2936 GCF_000696425.1 Galeopterus variegatus
CAACAAAAAAGCCATCAGAACCATGCCCATCACTCCATGAATGGACCAATCTATTAACAAGTGCATGGTCCTCATGATCCAAGCACCTCTTAAAGGCCCCATCTTTCAAATATCACAGTTGAATTTCCCACCCTCTTTAACACTTACAATGGAGACCAAGTGTCCAGTACACGAAATTTTAGGGGAAATATTTGACTCATAGCAACCCATCAACAAAATCCAATGACATATCTTGTAAATCAGCACAAGGGTCCCTATTTCCGCTATTACACTCATCCGGTTGTGGTCTTAGCCATCGTCAAGCAGAGGTAGCTGGGAAGCAAGGTTGAGTAGGTTGCAGAATTTTACATGGAGATAAGAGGGAGACAGGAGAATATTTTGTAATATGTTAGTCTACTTGCTTAAATGCTGAGTTAGACTGGAATTTAATAGACTTTCCACAGCATGAAAAACTTGCAAAAAAACTTCATTTCCTAAAATCATTTCAGAAGAAGCCTCTACCAACCTGGGAGCTGCCGAAACTCGTTCATCTCCTGGTCGTCTGCAAGACTGTGTGGGGGACCAAT
>NW_007782524.1:0-534 GCF_000696425.1 Galeopterus variegatus
AACTATTGACAGCAAACTAGACTTCCTTCCAATAACACCAACCACAATCTATGTTCAATAAGGCTTGAGGGTTCATACTGTATTGTCTGAGGCAAAGAATACTAAGGACTAAACAAAGACTAGCCTGAACCATAATTTTCAGAAGCGATTGAGTCTATTCATGGAAGCTCAGGGCAATGGCCAGGCAGGTGGTATTCAGATGAAATCAACCTTATTTTTTGAGCTTAGGCATTAGTTCAGTCTGTGAAACCCAGTGTCTGTTGAAAAGAGGTGCAGGCTTTTATTTTTTGTATATTTTTAGTTTGTTTAAGGAGAGAGCAAACATGTGCCTTTAATTATTTTTATCTTCCTATGTATCCTTTTGATAGAATCCCAGTTTCACTGAACACTTAGAATGCTTTTGCTCTGAAAGCAGAAACTTGTTTGAATAAGGACTAATTTATCAACATGTAGACAAATATTTGAATAACTGGTGGAAATAATAAATTACCAGCAGAAAGTGATTTCATTGCTTTTGAAAACAGAAAAAAAAAA
>NW_007782524.1:2331-2936 GCF_000696425.1 Galeopterus variegatus
TTGTGTTAAGTAAGTACACAAAGCTGAGTATCCTGAGACACATATGACCCTACCACATGGACAAAGCCCAAGTTCTCCTGCATTTTCCAGCATTGAGGCCTTTCTGACTGGCACCCAAACCTGTCTTTCCAAACCTGTCATGTTTTTACACTGGGGGACTCTGGACCTCATCCGCCTTTGAGCTTCTTGGGTCCATCCAAGTGCCTGGAGTTAAATGTAAACATTTGCTTGTTTGGCATCTTTCTAGAAAGACTTGTTGGATTTCATTAGATTCTCAGAGTGGCCTTTGACCTAAGAAAGGTTAAAAATCTTTATCTTACCTGACCTTCCTTCTCCTCTGCCCATATGGGCCACTGACCACTGTTGGCTACAGCAACACAGTCCTCTCTACCCCAGGATCTTTTCATGTGATATTTAACATTTCCTGCTTCCTGAAATGCCCACCCCTCCTGCTACATCAACTTTTTACACCATCATTTGTTCCTTGACCATCTCTACAATTTTTTTGATCCTTATTTCATCTGAACAACTATTTCTCTAATAATTGTCCTTTAAATCAACTATTTTATTCACTTAAATATATTTTAAAAGGAAACTAGTAGAAA
>NW_007782525.1:0-802 GCF_000696425.1 Galeopterus variegatus
CCACCTCCCAAGGACCCAGCACACCTGAGGGCTGGTCACATCCCCAACCAGAGAGTCACAGGGAGGTTTTGGAGTGCAAGGTTTGCAGAGTTGGAGCTTGGGGTGCTTAGCCCCAACCAGCCAAACATGAGTATGTTCCTGGCACCCTGGCAGGGTTACAGCTGTAACCAAGCCCTGGACAGCCCAGGCCCTGGGGACACATCCACCANAGGTGGGAGCCACACAGGTGGGAAGTCATACAGGTGTGAGCTGCACAGGTGGGAAGTCATAAGGGTGTGAGATGCATAGGTGTGAGCTGCACAGATGTGAAGCACACAGGTGGGAGCCACACAGGTGGGAAGGTATACAGGTGTGAGCTGCACAGGTGGGAAGTCACACAGGGATTTCAAAGCAGTCTTTGCCAATGCCTGCCAAGCCATCTCCTTGGTGTTTATTGTCCCGTCTTGGTCATTCTTCCAGCCTTGTCCCGCGAGGGTTATAGGCCCAGATTCATGAGGCCCAGCCTGCGTCCTGTCTCTGGTCTGGATGTGGAGCATCTGTTCCCCAGTCAGGGGGAGGTGGGGGTGCCAACACTGCCTCCGAAGCCCATGAGTTCTGATCCGGGGCCTCTCTCCCCTGTGTGGCCCCTCCTCAGACAAGACACTCTCGGTGGCACAGTGTGCTCTCAGAGATGCCAGGTGCTCAGTGCTGCAGGAGGGGCTGAGCAGGGCTCCAGTGTGGTCTACCCCCACCCTACAGCCATCACCTCTGCCGAATGGGAAAGAGAAGGCAGAAGAAGATCGTGGGCCTGACCCAGACCCAC
>NW_007782525.1:2562-2936 GCF_000696425.1 Galeopterus variegatus
AGGACAGGGCCACTGTCCAGAGGCACGGATTTGCAGACTTTTCCTGGGAAGGTAATGAGTCCGGTGAAGGGTGTGAAGACCTCCTGTGTGTGTAGCCACCAAGGGGTATTGGAAGCCCTGCAACTGTCCATCACCGGCTCCCCAGCTGCTTGACATCCTCATTGCCAGAGAGGGTGTGGGCTGGAGTCAGAGAGCTAAGGGCCTGCATCTCAGCTGAACTTGCTGCATCCCTGGGCACATTATTTACCCTCAAGTTCATCATGGACAAAGAGGGATCCACCATGTGTGCAACATGGCACATGTGCATTTGAACAGGGCACCCACACTCCTGAGAAAGGGTATAATAAGGACCCTCTTTGCTCCACACACAGAGC
>NW_007782526.1:0-423 GCF_000696425.1 Galeopterus variegatus
TCACCTCCCACTGGAACAGCCCCTCACATTCTCAGCGAGGCAGGATTTGGGTCACAGACCCAGGTGGCCCTGGGCCTCCAGCAGCCCGTCGGGGTGGGGGACTGCAGGGCATCCACGGGAGTCACAGGGCCTCTCCTCTCGGGGTATTCAGAAGTGCTGCTGTGGCTCTGACAGCCTGGACTCCTCTTCCACGCTGAACCCTGCGAGCGTGTCCCCTCGGCCGGACTGCTTCCAAGAAAAGCAGCTGACCTGCAAAGTGAGCGCCAGTCAGGGCTGCGGGCAGGACACACATGGGGACTTATTCCAAAATATTGCCATTTCCTGTGAACTGTGTCCTTTGTCCCACGTTTGATAATTAGGTGACCACTCTACTAGGTAGGGGCTACCACGGAACCAGTGATGACTCCAAAATTTCTGTAGGAG
>NW_007782526.1:1380-2936 GCF_000696425.1 Galeopterus variegatus
AGAATGGGCTTTATCTTCTTATTCCCAGGCCTAGCACGTGGGTTGGCACATAGCGCTAGTTGTAAAATGGAACTGATTCCAAGATTCACCTCATTTAGGGATGGGTCAGTTGTTATAATCAGATTTCTTTTTTTTTTTTCCTTTTTGTCTTTTTTTGTGACCGGTAACGAGATCGCAACCCTCGGTGTCGCACCCGTACCGCGACCGGCAATGGGATCGCAATGCTTGGTGTCACGCCCACACCGCGCTCAACCAGTGAGCGGACCGGTCTCTACACGGGATCCGAACCCTTGGCGGGAGCGCCACTGCACTCCCAAGCACCGCACTCTATCGAGTGCACCACCAGGCCGGCCCATAATCAGATTTCTGAAATAGATGATTATTTCCTTCCTTTCACATTTCACAGGGAGCTCCACCTCTTAAAGTTTGAAATTTCCTTGACTGCTTTTATTTAAATTGA
Organism: Galeopterus variegatus; assembly: GCF_000696425.1. Lineage (NCBI taxonomy): Eukaryota > Metazoa > Chordata > Mammalia > Dermoptera > Cynocephalidae > Galeopterus > Galeopterus variegatus. Next base: position 1,841 of record NW_007782526.1, read on the forward strand.
ATTAACATAATTATTTTACATGGAAAAAATTTCAAATACATTTTCAGAATACAACCACTTTCTCTACCTTCTTCAAAACAAAACATTTTGCAACCTTGGGGTGAGTTAAATAATCAAAAATCTAGCCCCGAATTAAGAAACATTTTTACTCCTTTTTTTATTTTATTTTATTTTTTTAAGTTTATTCACTTATTTTTTACATTTTATGATGTTATGGAGCAGGTGGGGGGGAGGGGAAGGGGAAAGGAAATAAGGTGGGAGGAGGAGGAAAGAGGAGGAGGGGCATGATCGAGGCCCATGCACCCCCCTCATTCCTTCAGGGGAGACAAGGAGGCTTCCAGCAGTGGCTTGGTCATCGCCAGGCTGGTGGCAGGGGGGCGGAGGGGAGGGCATAGCGGAGGCCCTCAACCCCCACTGCCCCTATGGTGGCTCCGTGGTCATTGCTGAGCTGGCTGCAGGTGTCGGGGGTGAGTCTGTGGCCCCCCACTGCCCGGGGTCAGGAGAGCCCAGGGCACTTCCTGCAGCAGCTCAGTGGTCATTGCTGGGCTGGTTGTGGGTGTTGGGGGGCCTGGCTCCCGCCCCTGCCCCTCCCCACTCTCTGGCTTGTGAGCCAGGGGGCTTCTGGTCCTTCTAGGTTTTATAGGTGCTCTTTGGTGATGTGAGACCTTTTGAGCCAGCCTGCACACTGTACTGAACTTTAAGTATGTTTTTCTCACTTTTGTGTTAGACTTGACATCTGCACTGAACTTACCTTTGCGTTGAACTTGGTGTGGGCCCTGCTCAGTCTCTGGAGCTGTGCCGCACTCTCTCTATGGAAACTGCATTTCTTATCTGTTATATTAAACTTGTTCTCACTGTCTACTGTGACTCTGCCCTTGAATTCTTTCCTGTGGCAGAGTCCAGAACCTGGTAAGAGGACTGGGCAGGTTGAGGCTGACTACTGGGCCCCCTGGACCTTACCTCCAACATCAATGATTATTAAGACTGAATTTTTGGCTTCATTATCAAGTTTGTCTTTGCCCTGCAGAATATATCCCTTCTCAAATATTTCAGGAACAGGTACACAAATTGATTATCAACTAAGCTACACATAATC
>NW_007782527.1:0-381 GCF_000696425.1 Galeopterus variegatus
TTTATCTTATATACAAATAATGTAGAAATGAGGTTTATTTCATTTGTTTTCATCAATTTATGTAATATCTGTGTGCTTTGGGATATATTCTTATTCAGATTTCTGAATCTAGAAAGGAAGGCTGACATTGAAAACTTAAAAAAAGAAGTCTAATTTCTTAAAGTTAATATAATAAAGAGTTGCAGAAACTTTCTGTCCTTCACAGTGACTCAGATCAGCAGAAGTTATACCACACAATAATTAAATGTTGTAGCATTGTAGCTATAATTAGAGCTCTTTTCATGTTCATATGTTTCTAGGATGCTCAGATAGGTGAAAGCAGATTAAGAGCTGACTCTAGGAATACTTTATATTCAATTCAATTCTTGGCCAATCATGAGA
>NW_007782527.1:2340-2936 GCF_000696425.1 Galeopterus variegatus
TTTTCTTCCTGATTAGTAGGACTTACTAATCTGTTTTGGATATTGTTGTGTGCATTATGTACGTAGCAGATATTTTCTTTCAGTCAGTTTTTCTTAACTTTGTAGTGTCTGCTCTTACGTCAGTGGTTTGTCCAATTTGTTAGCCTTTATATGTTAAGTTTCTTTTGGGTTTTGTAATTTGTTTGAAACATTCTTCCTACTCAACTATTTTAAAAACTTAGTTTTCTATATTTTCTTCAATAGTTTCATTTGTTTTCAAATTTTTCTCATTTCTAATATTGTATAATTTCTTCATGTACTGCCGGATAGGGTAAATCTGAAGATTTTATTGTATGTTTGACATGCATTGTTTGTTCCACACTTTTCTTGAAATGTGCAAGAGGAAAACCTTTCTCAAAGTCTTAACATATTTTTTTGCACCTTGAAACAGCATGAGAATCTGCTGTTATCAACAGACAATACTTATTATCAATCAGCTATAGGCTTGATGTATATGGGGCTTTGCAGTAGTGACTAGAGCTAAGAAATGACTGGGAAGTAACAATATTGGTAGATTTTCACCCATGGAGTCCTAAAATATTTTGACAACTTTTTTT
>NW_007782528.1:0-736 GCF_000696425.1 Galeopterus variegatus
TTTTATAAAAATATAATTATACAATATGTGGCCTGTGGTGTAAAAATCTTGTATACCAATGATCATAGAGGCATTATTTATAATATAGACAAGTTGAAAACTTCCATCAACTGAGGAATGTATAAATAAAATGTGGTGTATCCATAGAATGGAATATTACTTAGCCATAAAATGAATTAATGATACTTGCTACAATCTGGATGAACTTTGAAAAGGTTATTTTAAAGAAAGCCAGACATTTCGTATTTTGGAAATTCATGTGTGCGTGTGTGTGTGTATAAAATTTAAATATATATATATATATAATATATATTAAGTAAAAAGAAAGGTGAGAAATATGAAATAATTGGATTAGGATACAAGAAATGTGACTTTGATGGTTGTTTTGGTTGACAATAAATTCTTAATTCTTGAAAAAGCTTCTTTTTGACCACTGTACTCATATTTGTAATTAGTTGTAATCAAAGGAACACAACTACTTTCAGAAATGGGGTTAAATGATCACAATTACTTTCAGAAATGGGGTTAAATGATGCCAGATACAATTTCTGAATGAATTTCTAACTTTACCTAATTTTTAACTTTATAAAATATATTTTGGGAAGTAGTGTTATTTATGAATTGTTCTACCTACCCCTGCCCTCCCTCTAAAAATTTACCAGTGAGCAAAGACCCAGAAATCTTGATTCTCTTTTGATCTTAGAATAGGATTTTTAGGTAATGCGTGAATGAGCTA
>NW_007782528.1:2704-2936 GCF_000696425.1 Galeopterus variegatus
AAAAAAATAATTGTGTCCAAAAGCAGATTGTGATAGATTGAAAATTATGATATAAATATTTTGCATCTTTTTCAAATCCTTAAGTCTTTTTTGCTTTGTAAATTGCTGTAAGTTGCTTTGACCAATAAAGTGTGGCTAAAATGTTGGATGAGTTACAGAGCTGAGACCTTAAGAGACTAGCAGCTTTTACTTCCACTCTCTTGGGATACAGACCCTGTGTAAAGCAGCTCAG
>NW_007782529.1:0-1030 GCF_000696425.1 Galeopterus variegatus
CTGCCACTCACTGCTTTGAGAAAGATTCTAGGCCACAGTAAAAAGAAGGGGAAAGCCACACGCAGCATGTGAACTTTGGAGTTGAAGGATCATTGCTGAGAATCCAAAAAAACAAAGGTATCTAGAATTCATTGAGTGGGAGAAGACAAAGCTTCAGAAAGAAAGAGCCTTGGAGATCTCCAGAAAGGCCCCTCAGATATTCATCAGAGTAATGATTGATGCATGTTTGTGGACAACTACCTGGGGCCAAATAAACAAACCAAAAGTACAAGAGAAAGGAGGCCCAGTAATTCCTAATATTGGGGAGTAATTAGCAATTAATCCTAGACTAAATGGTCTCTGGTCATGCATGATAAATATTAAAAGCAAGATCTTAAGGATCGAACCATTTTGGGGGAATTCAAATGAAATATTACAGCAGATATTGATAAAGAATATTTAAGAGGTAGAGGAATAGAGAAAGAGGAGGTGTTGATCAAAGTGTGCAAAGTTGCAGTGAGATAGGAGGAGTAAGTTTTAGTAATGAAAACATGGTGACCATAGTTAATGATAATGTATTGCATGTTTCAATATTAAAAGAGTAGTTTTTAAATGTTCTTACCCAAATAAAGAAATAAATAAGTAGGAGAGGAGCTATATATGTTAATATATATCAGAACATTTCATTGTATGCCATAAATATAACAATTATTATTTTCTAAAGAAAAAAGAAAAAAAGTAAACAGAAAAAAAGAAAGAAAATACAGGTATATAAATAAAATATTTTAATAATAATTTATTATAAATATAAATTGTACTTACACACAAAAAAGTAGATTCACAATGTCTGGCATCTAATTAAAATATAAATGCAAAGAAGCAGAACATGGAACCCATGATGAAGATAAAAGTCAAAGGAAACCAACCGAGAACTGGCATTGTTATCAGTTTTAGCAGACAAGCATGTTAGAATAGTTGTTAAAACTGTTTTACGGGGCCGGCCCGGTGGTGCACTGGATAGTGCGCCGCTTGGGAAGCGCGGCGGCGCTCC
>NW_007782529.1:2053-2936 GCF_000696425.1 Galeopterus variegatus
ACACACACACACACACACACACACACATATATGAGAACAGATGGAGAAATTCATTTGGCAATTTCATGTTTGTACTTAGCTTACTGGAGAAATGTTGGTTTAAGGTACAGATCTTGGAGTCATCAGTTGTTGAACACATTCAGAGTGATGAGAAGATCTACCAAGCATAGAAAAGTTTAAGAAAAACAAAGTAAGAAATGTTACCTTATGTGATTGTTTCTGTTTCTGAGTATATATATGTGTTTATATATATGTGTGTGTGTGTGTGTGTGTGTGTAGTTATCCTTTGACATCCATGAGGGATTGGTTCTGGGAATCTCTGCAGATACCAAATTCCATGGATGCTCAAGTTTTTATATGAAATGGTGTAGTATTTGCACATAACCTAGGCATGTCCTATGTGCGTGTATATATCTATACACATATAACATATGAAATGAATGTCTAATTTCATTCTTCTCCCTGTGGATATTCGGTTTACCAACGCTATTCATTGAAGAGATTGTCTTTGCCCCTTTGTGTGTTTTTGGCATCTTTGTTGAAAATCAGTTGATTCTAAATGTGTGGAGTTATTTCGCGGTTTCCTATTCTTTTCCATTGTTATATGTGTCCCTGTTTATCCCAGTACTAAACTGTTTCGATTACTACATATTTCTAGTATATTTTTAAATTCAGTAAATAAGCCTCTTGTTCTGTGATAATAATCATTACACTCCCTTTTAAACAAAAACATGAGACTATTTGAAAAATATATTATATTGTCACCATAAAGGTAAAAAGACTATAGAAGATAAAAAGGCACATGTGAAATGATTTTATTTATTTTTTTCAAACTACAATTTATTTATTTTATTATACATACATGTGGAGTTCAAGATTGATT
>NW_007782530.1:0-624 GCF_000696425.1 Galeopterus variegatus
TAGGAAGGCAGGAGGTAGGAGGGCTTTGTCACCCTCTTGTTTAAGGCCTTTAATGGCCTCTCATTGCTCTTAGAATAAAATTCAATCCCCAGCCAGAAATACAGAAGGTCCAGCATGATCCTACTCTGTCCATTACAGTAGCCACCAGTGACATGTGGTGATGGACCACTTGAAATGTGGCTGGTTTGTTTAAGGAACTAAATGTCTTTATTTCATATAATTTCAATGGATTTAAATAGCCAGCACAGACCCAGAACACTTCCATCATCACAGGGGCACTGCCTGCCTGCCCATCTCGTGCCCACTTCTCCTCTCTCGCTGCCAGGCCCTTGGCTTTTACCCTCACCGTTCCCTGTGCCTGGAGCTCCCTCCTTACTTCTGAGATGGACACGACCCCTTATGCTCTGGCCTCAGCCCCATTGCCGCTGCCCACCATAGCTGAAGTCGCCCCTCTCTGTGTTCTCTGTCAGCCTCTCGTTTATTTCCTTCACAGCACTTGCTGTAATTTGTAATCATTTTGCTAGCTCATATACAAGTTTACTCTTTGTCTACCCCTTTAGAACACAAGTCAGATGAAAACAGGATCTGGTCTCTTCCTCGCTGGATCCCCAGGGGCTGACACAG
>NW_007782530.1:2167-2936 GCF_000696425.1 Galeopterus variegatus
CCAGTCACTCTTAGAAGCAGTGGGAGCCCCAGCCTTCCCTTCCTCCATCTCTAGAGGTAAGCTCTGTAAAGGCAAGACTTGTCTTCTTCACTGCCCTATCCTCAGTGCCTAGGACAGGGTCTGTCACATAGTAGATGCTCAGTAAATACCTGCTGAATAAGTGAATTCCTATTCCACTTTTTAGTGAACATTGAGGTCCCAGGCTGTCTTACTGTCATGAAGACTGGGAACGTTGAGTGTTGAGAGTGAAATCTGGGTCACACTTAGTGCTGTTGGGCAGGTAGCAGAGAGAATTAGAAGCCCATTCATACTCATCCATTCAAGGATGAAGATATAGTTGTCTTGTTTCAGAATCAGGTCAAAATTAACTTCTTCAGGAAGCTTTCCCCAGACCACCCCCAAGCCCTCCAAACTCAACCCATACCCATTAGAATTCTTCTCCCCATGTAGATACATGTTCTGACAGTCACCTAAAAGTGTGCCATTTCAGAGCTCAGCCTCATGTGACAGTGCCTCCTAGGCATCTATTCTCCACTTTAGAAGTATCACTCTATTTTCTAGTTGATTTCTGAGACAGGATCCCATATGGGGTGGGGTTTAGGCAGGCAGAAGAGAGGTGATAGAAACAGCTTTGGCCTGCTGGCTCAAAACCATACACTTATCCCCACACCAATCCTTCCAGCACAAATGTAACCCCCACACCTTGGCCCAGGACAAGTGACTTGACTGCCCTAGGTCAGAAGTGAGACCTTGGCTCAAATCTAGGCTT
>NW_007782531.1:0-469 GCF_000696425.1 Galeopterus variegatus
TAGAGTCACACACTCAGATGAGGAATGTGTTGCCTCCCAAATCCAAATAGGCCCACTAGGAGTTGTGCCTTTTTCTCAGTTGTAGGAGGGGCCAGATGAACAATTTATTCTTCACCTTATAAGAGATATGTCAACATGCCCCACACCACTGAACCCCTTGAAACTTAACCGTGGTAGAAGGCCCCTGAATTTAGTCAAATTTATTTCCCATCCTCTGACACACAAATGTCTTACCAATAAGTCCAGAGTAGTAGCTGCTTCATGCTCACTAGGTTCAATCAGCATAATGTCTTATGGAAGGGAAAGGCGATCAAGATCCCTGCAAACTAAATCGTGATGTAGGGCTGGAGAGAGTTTATATATCCTTAAGGTAGTATAGTGAAAGTGTATTGCTGGCCTTGCCAGCTGAAAGCAAACTGCTTCTCATGGGCCTTATGGACAAGAATGGAGAAAAAGGCATTTGCTAGAT
>NW_007782531.1:2429-2936 GCF_000696425.1 Galeopterus variegatus
CTGGTTTAACAGTGGCTGTGGGCATGGTTCTGAGGGCTTTAAAAGGAAAGCATGTGAGAATATCTCTCTCTCTGCCATTTCACAATATGATACACTGTGTTACTGAAATCATTTACCAAAGCAAGCTGTCACTGGATGTGTTCCTTGGACTTTGGACTTCCCAGCCTCTGAAACTGTAAACAAATACATTTTGATTTCTTTATAAATTACCCAGTTCCAAGTATTTTGTTTTAAGCCACAGAAACAAATTAATACAGGTATAAAGACCTGAAACTATTAAAGAAATTCATCTTTAAGATGTTGTTTCTCTAGAACCACTGCTGGGGAAAAGAATAAAAAAAATACAACCACTGCTGGTACCAAAATCTGTATTAGTCAGGGTTCTCCAGGAGACAGAGCCAATAAGATGTATATGTAAATATACGAGAGGGAATTGGTTCATGTGATTGTGAAGGCTGAAGATTCCCACAACAGGCTGTCTACAAACTGGATGCTAGTAGCATGGCT
>NW_007782532.1:0-767 GCF_000696425.1 Galeopterus variegatus
TATATTATCCATAGTTTTATTTGTTTTTGATTTCTAGTTTTAATCCATTGTGGTCTGAAAAGACACTTGAAATGATTTCAACTTACAAAAATTTGTTGAGAATTTATTTGTGATCTAACATGTGGACTATCCCATAGACTACTCTATGTGCTAATGAGCATGTACATTGTGTAGTTGTTGTGTGAAATGTTCTGTAGATATCTGCCAGGTACAATTGGTTTAACATATAGTTCAAATCCTGTGTTTCTCTGTTGATTTGTTGCCTAGATAATCTGTCCAATGCTGAGAGAGGATTGTTCAGATCCCTAACTATTATCATACTGGGGCCTATCTCTTTCTTTAGGTCTAATAGAATTTGCTTTATATATCTGGGTGTGTATATATTTATGATTGTTTTGTCTTCTTGCTATATAGAAGATCCCTTTATCATTATATAATGTTCTTCTTTATCTCTTCTTATGGTTTTTGGTTTAAAGTCTACTTTATCTAAGAATAGCCTCTCCTGCTCCTTTTTGGTTTCCATTTGTATGGTATATCTTTTTCCATTTTTTCATATTAGTCTGTGTGTGTCTTTCCAGGTGAGATGAGTCCTTTGCAGACAGCATAAATATTTGGGTCTAGCTTTTTGATTCAATCAGTCAGTCTGTCTTTTAAGTGGGGAACTTAATACATTTACATTTAGAGTTATTATTGAGAGGTATTGTCATACTCCTGGCTTTTTATCAATTTTTCTTTGGATTTTTTAAATATATTTTGTCACTTTCTCC
>NW_007782532.1:2671-2935 GCF_000696425.1 Galeopterus variegatus
TTTTTTTTCTTTTAGTATTTTGAATACATCATGCCACTCTTCTGGCCTGTAGAGTTTCTGTTGAGAAGTCTGCTGTTATTCTGATAGGGGCTTCCTTATAGATTACTTGACCTTTTATCTTGCTATTTTTTACATTTTCTCTTTGTCTTTGACAGTTGCCAGTTTGACTATTATGTGTCTTGGAGAGGACCTTTTTGGATTTAATCTGTATGGAGATCTTTGAGCCTCCTGGATCTAAACATCCATGTTTCTCCCTATATCTGG
>NW_007782533.1:0-392 GCF_000696425.1 Galeopterus variegatus
AAGGGTTTCAGTCAAGAGGTGGATGTGACAAGTTTTGTGTTTTATGAAGATTCCAGATTGAGGTAGGAAGTATGTTTTTGAATGAGAGGATGAGAGATAGAAGGCAAGGATACCAGTAAGGAAACTTTTGTAGTAATCAAGGCAAAGAAATAAAGACCTGAACACACTTTGAAACCTCCTACATACTAAGCCACTAACCTGCAAACATCAGTTATTCTCATATCATTTGAATTCTTTTACTCACTACTTTTTTCTTCAAATGACTTGTTTTTTAAATAAAGGAAATCATCTGTCATAATTATGTTTTAGTTATTTTTTTTCAAATACACATTAAATAAGTAAGGACTTGTCTCCACTTTTGATAAGGGTAAACTAACTTTTAGGGATTAATG
>NW_007782533.1:2445-2935 GCF_000696425.1 Galeopterus variegatus
CCTCTGGGTATGAAGAGCTGACTGTACCTATTCAGCATTACTGTGTACCAGATTCTTACCACTACACTATGAAAAAGGTGATATTTTAATCCTGGTTATCTGCGAAAACAACTGAGTCTCAGAGAGTTAAGTAACTTGCCTAAGGTCACTAAGCTAGTACATGATAGAAATCAGATCTGGCTCATTTGTGGCTCCAGAGCCTGCCTGCTACTTTTGTGTCACTAGATTCTAGCTGGCCCTATACTACAGCAGTGCTGCCTTATCCACAGTGCGGGTAGTGCCCTGGGTCTCTTGAACATTGCATGTACCCAACCGTCAGGTCAAAGCACTTCCTCTTTTAAAGGCAGCAATGGTTAAACCTGAGTCCTTGGCAATGGGTTGTAATTCCAAGGGCACACCTCTGTCTGTCTATGCTCTTTCTGGGGTTTCTTGGTACCTGCAGCTTTACCTCATCCCACCTCTTCAGATGTTTTCTTCTGCTATGGGGCTA
>NW_007782534.1:0-920 GCF_000696425.1 Galeopterus variegatus
GAGACAGAGGCTAAACTTTTCACCATCTCTCCTTATAAAGTCATCAGAACCATGCCCATGATCACCAGTAACCATCAGTGAATTAATCCATTTACCAGGGCATGGTCAGTCCTCCCAATCTAATCACCTCTTACAGGCCCCACCTTTCAACTACCACAATAGGATTTCCCACCCTCTTAAACTGTCACAGAGGAGATCGAGCTTCAAAATGAGCTTTGGGGGGACAAACATATCCAAACTATATGACTGTCCTTGCACATGAAGAAAAAATCAAGGCAGAGATGACTTGCCCCCAAGCAGAGCCTGGGTGGTTCTCCCTCTGCATGGTCTGTCATCCAACCTGTAAGTGACAAAATCATTTTCTTTCTTTTAGATTTTTCCTTTTCTTTTTTTTAAAGCATCCATTCTACATTTATTAGATAATAGTTTTCTTGAATGAAGATCTTCATTTTTTCCTCCATTTTTTCACTTATTTTGTGCAGCACAATGGGTTCTTGTATTTTTAATTATTTTAAGAATAACAATCAATAGTGCATTTATCAAGCTGAAAAAATTAAAAATAATCTTTAATATCATCTAATATTGAGTCCACATTCAAATTTACCCAATCATTGCAAGAACATTTTATGCTTTTTTAATACAAACCAGGATCCAATCTAGTTTCAGCCTTTGCAATTGATTGTTATGTGTCCTTAACCTTTCAGTCTAGAAGCAGCCTATGCCTTGTTTATGGCATTGACTTTTTGACAGCTCATGAACAGTTAGTTGTATATTTTTCATTTTCTCTGAATGTTTAGGTGCACTAGATCCATTTTTTTCCTTTCCTTTAAGTAAACACTAGTGCTTGTTTCAGGGACATAAAAAAACACATTTCTTATGGTAGAAATATGATAAATTGTCCAAAAGAGTAACACATTTTT
>NW_007782534.1:2456-2935 GCF_000696425.1 Galeopterus variegatus
ATCTGAGAAACTACCTCCCTGAAGTCCACCAGCTGCAATATCAAACAGAAAAAAACATGTTAACTGGGAGAACAAAATACATCAACCACTGCTGGACCAAATGCAGCAACAACAGCATCTACAAAAATCCGTGGAAACCCAGGTTTGCATGAGGTAAGCAAATTACCTTTCTTATTTTGCCTTAGTTCCCTCACTTATAAAATAAGAAGGCCAGTCTGCTAAATTACCTCTGAAGTCCCTTCAGGCACCAACCTTCAGCGATTTCATAACCACTTTTTGGATGAGCCAACTAATGTGGTATTTGCTACCAAATCAAGAATCCCAGGTAAGGAACCATGAGTGAGATTCTGATTCCAGCACGACTCCATTTTCTCATCTCCAGGATGGAACTAACCCAATACCTAACTCAGAGGGCTGTTCTGAAATTGGAATCAAAGGAACCGATGATGATGTATCTGTTCTGCATACCAGGAAGTGCC
>NW_007782535.1:0-884 GCF_000696425.1 Galeopterus variegatus
TGTGTGTGTGTGCGTGTGTGTGTGCATGTGCGTGTGTGTGTATTTTATTTCATTTATTTTAAGGCCTGCTAAGGTTTTCTGGAGGTAAGTTAGGTTTTAAAACCTTTAATTGATACCAACGCTCCTGCCTTATCCCAGTTCTCAGGAGAACTACTGTTCTCTTGTTAATTAAGGAGAATGAAAAATCCTTGCTGTGGGAAAGTAGAATAACAGGTTTGGCTGGGTGAGCCCTGAGGTTTGCAAGAAGCTGATGAGAGGGCTCTGTGGGCCTTTAACAGTCTGCCAGGTGATTAATTTTCAGGGGATTGATTCAGACCAGCTCCTTTTCATGGGCAGTGGGACTCAAATAGCAAAGATGGGTGAATTTGAGGAAAACTACTATCTCCTACAGAATTAACTCTTTCAGTTTGGCAAAGATAAACCTGAAGGACACCAAAATCAGTTCTAATCCTGTGGGACAGCTTGGTTCCTCATATTTTTCTCTTTGTTTCTTTCATGATAACTTCTAAGAGCCAACTGTCGTGACTAAATATGATAAAAATGGAAAGTTCATATGATAACCTCTAATGCACCCTGTAAGTTATAACTGGTCTTTACTCGAGTCTCAGTCTAACTCATGAAATAAAATGGCAGTCCAAAATGTTTCCAAAGAGACGTATCTTTTATAATCTTAAAAATGCATTTCAGTGGAGGTGAAAGTTAGAGGCTTGTGTGAACAGGGCCACAGTACACGGCCACTTGTTAAATGAATAGTTCAGAACCGTGGGTAGACTGAGAGAGCTAGGCCTGCTCTGCATTGTAAGGGGAGTTATTTAATCCTTACAACAAAGATAAGGAAGGGATTATTATTTCCAATCACTGAGACTCAGATAGGGTAATTAATT
>NW_007782535.1:2571-2935 GCF_000696425.1 Galeopterus variegatus
CAGAGTTGTAACATGTTAATGATCATTTTTTAATTCTTACTTCATTGATGGAAAAACTAATGCATGGGAACCATCGCACCAAATTGTCACTGTCTGGTTTCCTTTCCTTTGTAGTACTTTTCAGATATGAGGATTTTCCTTCTACTTCTGGCCTTCTCCTACATATTATTAAGGATAAGCTCAGCCTACACTGCAATAACAAACAACCCCCATATTTCAGTGTCTTAACACACAAGAGGTTCTTTCTTGGTCCAGGTGACTCTCTGTAACAGCTGTCCTCAGACTGTTGACTGCTTCAATCTGGTGGCCCCACCTATTTGACACAAAGACTGCGTGTTTACTGTGACAGGGGAAGGAAGAGACT
>NW_007782536.1:0-2935 GCF_000696425.1 Galeopterus variegatus
GCCAGATGCAGATTCCTCATCATGGACTTTCCAGCCTACAGAGTTCTGAATCAAACAGACTATTTTTTCTTCATAAATTACCCAGTCTCAGATATTGTTATAGCAACACAAAAATGGACTAATAGAAGTATTTAAATATTTATAAGCATGGTTGTATTAATCCACTTCTGTTGATTGTAACAAAATACCTGGAACTGGGCAATTTGCAATGAATCGATATTTACTGCTTAGTTTCAGAGGCTGGGAAGTCCAAAGTCCAGGCAACACATCTGGTGAAGGCCTTCTTTGGTAGTGACTTCAGTGACACAGGGTATCACACTGTGAAATGTCAGAAGCAGAGCAGAAATGTGGGGTCAGAGCCCCCAGAGACAGCCCCCACCAGGACAATGTCTAGCAGAGCCACTGGAGTGGGGCCACCGCTGGGACCCTAGAACTGTAGAGCCATAAGCAATATGCAATGCCCACCCAGAAAAGCCACCTGGTGCTGCCTGATGCTTTGGGGTCCCAAATCCCCCACTGTTTCCAGGATGCAGGACTTGGAGTCAAAGATTATTTTGGAGCTTTAAGATTTAATGTCTGCCCTGCTGGGTTTTGGACTTGCTCAGGATCTGTTCCTCCTTTCTTCCAGCCTATTCCTCTCTTTCGGCATGGGAATGTTCACCCAATATCTATTCCACCATCGTGTCTTGAAAGTTGATAGATTTGGTTTTTATTTTTACAGGTTCACAGCTGGAAGCTTTGACTTTGTTCTCAGATGAGACTTTGGACTAAGTTCTGGAATAAGCTAAGACTTTTGGGACTTTTGGGATGAAATCATTGTATTTTGTATATGACAGGAACATGAGTTTGGGGGACCAGGGGTGGAGTGATGTAGTTTGGATATGTTGACCACCAAAGCCAATGTTGAAATATGATCCCCAATGTGGCAGTGTTGGGAGCTGGTTGGGTCATGGATGCAGATCCCTTACAAATAGATTAATGCCTTCCCTGGGGTAGAGGGTAGTGAGTGAGTCCTTGCTCTATTAGTTCCCACAAGAACTGGTTGTTTAAAGGACCCTGGCACCTCCCCCTCTCTCTCTCTCTTGCTTCCTCTCGCCATGAGATCTGCTTGCACCCACTGCCTGCCCTGCCTTTTTCCACCATGAGTAGAAGCAGCCTCAGGCCCATGCCAGATGCACGTGTCCCAGAATTGTGACCCGAATAAATGTCTGTTCTTTATAAATTATCCAAACTCAGGTATTCTGTTATAGCAACACAAAAATGGACTAACACAGTAGTCTTGCTCTTCAAACCACAAGAAACTGTTATTGAATATACAAGGGTACTTAAAAAGTTTGTGGGAAAATGAAATTAACAGGTAATATGAATCTTTCCATGAACTTTTCAGAGACCCCTTGTATTTCTACAACATGTCAAATATACGAGATGTATATTTGACATGCTGTAGGGGGTATATCAGGCACCATGCAATATTCTATCAGACAAGCAAGTCAAGTCTGTTAAAATGTTTGAAATACTTTGGTTTAATTTCTTGCTTTGATCCATAGTTTCTGCATTACTCAGCCATGGCTCTTGCAAAACTTAGAAGGAACTCACATTTGGCTTGGGTCTACAAAGAAGCAAAATGATTAGCAAACTTTCTTTTCTGTTGCTGCTCCAGATCAGAAAATGAACCACATCAAGTATAATTGTCTCCCATGGGAAATAAATAATGAGATCGGGACATTCTCCCTGGCTTGCTGGCTTGTTTTTCAATCCTTTTCCTCAGCAGTTCTCATGGTTTCCACTCTCCTACCCACTTTTTAAAGGTGAGTGCACCCACCTCTGTTTTAGTCACCTCAGGATCCATAACAAAGTAACACAGACTGGTGGCTTAAACAATAGGAATGCATTTCTCACAGTTCTGGAGGCTGGAAATTCAAGATCAAAGTGCTGGTAAAGTGAGTTTCATTCTGAGGCCACTTCTCTTAGCTTGCAGGTGGCTGTCATCTCACTGTGTGCTCACATGACCTCCTCTGTGCATATACAGGGAAAGCAAGCAAATTCTCAGATGTCTATTCTCATAAGGGCACTGATCCCATTGGAGCAGGGCCCAACTCTCATGAGCTCACTTAACCCTAATCACCTCCCAAAGGCCCCGTCTCCGAACACCACCACATTGGGGGTTACGGCTTCAACAGATGAATGTGGGTGGGACTCATCACTCATTCCATAGTAGCCTCCTAATAGAAGAACCAGTGAACAGTTTCTCACTGGTTCAGGGCAGTTATTTCCTATGAGTTTGTGTCATTCATAAAAATGAAGCATCCAATATGATTTGTTTATTCCCAGTAACTTAAATTAAATGGAAAATATCTATCCAGTGCAACCTCTTAATTTATACTGACCACATGGCTCGTCACAAACAGGATTGGAAATAATGTGCTGATGACATAAATAAAGGTATCAGACCCACTGGGAGAAAAGACAAGAGTTAAAAGTGTATATATGTTCTAATATCAGAGAATAAGTTGTACCATCTTTGTGTCACATTCCTGTGCAATAGGGACTTGGTACCAGGCATCCTTGTGTCTACCATACCGCAAAATTCTCCAGGGTATGACAAAGATGTCACAGTATGTCATCACAGTATGTGAATTCTTAGAGAAGATAATAAAATTTTCCATGTAAGAAACTTTCAATTTTATTTGTTATTACAATTGGTTGCATACATAATCTGGGTGATTGTAGGAATATTTGAAAATATAAGTAATACCATAAATCAACCAGCCAAAGATATCTATCAACTATTACCACTTTACCATTTAACCATTTTACCATTTTCTCTCTCTCCTTCTCTTGTATTTATATGTAGACGTACACGTAAATATATGTGTATTTACACTTGTATATGTATTTAGGATAAATACAATAATACTCTACACAGAGTGCTGTA
>NW_007782537.1:0-2935 GCF_000696425.1 Galeopterus variegatus
AAGCATTGCATTTGAAGGTATAGAAGGGCATTGTTTTGTTCTGTTTTAAAGCAGTAGATGGAAAAGATCATATAACTTCTTATAACCCAAATACCAGCTGGGAGCATTTTGCTCTTTAAATAAAGATTGATCCAGCTTCCATTTAATACCTGTAGAAAGTCTCAGGCCCAGCCCCAAGATTTTCATAACTTTTCAGGGACATATGTCCTTGTGTTTAAGTTCCTGCTTCTGTTAATGTTTTGTGTGTGTGTTTGATCTTTTTGGCGATTTATGGGGTTTTTTAAATATCTTTTCATACTGTATTCTGTACCGTGTGGATTCAGAAATGAAGTTCAACCTCTTTGCTTGATTTTAACAAACAAAAACTCAACCATGAAAGCCTCTATGTGTGTAGCAGATTCTACTGAACATCTAAGGAGAATTCAGGATTTAGATATTCATTCAACACAAGCAGCATTGATGAACAGTAGAGGTCCCTGTTCTTGAAAAGCCCTTTCAGCCACCCTCCCATTTAGATTTATCAATGATTGTTCCACTGGTGTTCTCCAACGTCTGGTAATCACGGTGGCTCTTTTCTCCTTTTCCTTTCCTATCTATCTCTCAAATTCCTTCTGTCTTCTCCCTCTATTGTATAGAGCAATTCTATTCTTTCCAGTGTCTACTCCTAAGCTCTTCTTCAGACCTATCATTGCACATCTAAAATCAGTAAAGGTTGTTTGTCAAAACCAAAGAGCCATCTGGGATTCCTTCCTTTAAGCCAATGGTCATCATAAGGGTACATGAGAACCATCTGAAAATCTTTTTAAAAATATTCAGATGCTGGTTCATCAGGTTTGGTTTTGGCTTAGGAATATGTCCTTTTCAATAGTCACGATTTGATTCTGTGAGTAGGGATCTTCAGCTCATTCTTTGAGAAACTCTGGAGTCTAACAAGATATCCTCCATAGGAGGCAGGTGGAGTTCAGAGAGCATTTTTCCCCTCCTTTACATTTACAATAAACCTTATTCTAAACAAAGCCCTGGAAAGACTACATTATGATTGGAGTTAAACATACACACATCATCCTGTTGCTCAGACCATCTTACTTATACCAAAAGTCATACTCTTGTTAGAAACTTTGTCAGTTAAAACATTGGTACACTCATTAGTAAGGGATAAGACTCATATTTCTCCTGTCTTAAGAGGATTTCTCTTGTTATAAACATGGTTGTATTCACTTGAATAGGCTCAGTGACCCGTAAGGCACGTAAAGGACAAAACTGGTTCTGGGACAGCCCAGGCAACTTGCTTACAACCTCCCAATGGTGTGTAACAGAGAGTAAGACCATCTGGAGTTAGCAGAGGTCCACATTATTTTATATTTTTAATACCCAGAGTAATTTGTGATTAGTCCACATTAATTTGGACAGCATTACTCAATGAGGGTAGCTTTTTTCCAACTCAGTTACAGTATTGCTGTGTCCCATTTGAAAGATAATTTAATTACAAAAATCAAAAACTGATCAGAGGGTCATTATCAGGTGTATAAATTATCCATGCTATGAATTAATACATTTCCTTATATAATGCATTTTAAATAATTTGTTTTGCAAACAAATGGCATACACTTTCCAGGAAGGTATCAACTCTATTGTGTGAAGAACTATGTATGTATATTATCCCTGATAAGTTTATGGTCTTTTGTCATGCTTCTGTTGTCTTTCTACCTTAATTCTTAGCTCTTTGAATAGAAGTGCTAAGTATTCTTTTTTTTTTTTTTTTATCTCCCTGAAACTTATATCCAGTGATCTCTGCCCACAGTGGGTGCTCAGGAAATGCTGAGGCCCTGACCTCCAGAGCTGTGTCATAATCTCCCGTCTTCCATTGGCAATATGTGAATCTAGGCAAGAAGTTTACCCAATCTATGTGCCCTAGGTTCTTTGTCTAAAGTGGTATAAAATAATAGCTAATCGTAGGAATACCTAGAACTCTAAAGACTCCTGGAATCTAGGACTGCATTCCCAAAGTAGTTCTTTCAACCACTGGTATATTTTCTTCTATTGACATGAAATATTCTGTAACACTCTGTGTTTTCTTTTTGATAGTGCCTTTGTCATGTTTAAGCCCCTTTGCTTTCAGAATCAAGCCCACACTGTTGAGCATGGCATTGAAGACCCAGGAGCCCTGAAGGCTTTCAGCCCCAACCCTGGCCCTGGCCCTTCTCTGCACACTATCCCAGCCACACCAGATCACTGGCTGTCCTTTCCTTGGCATGTTTTCACACAGGCTTCCTCATCTTCCCACCTTGCTTTTCTCTGACTCATGTACTTTTTCAAGGCTAAGCTCAAATGTCACCTTATCTCTCAAACTGTCCCTTACTCTCCCATGCCCAGATAATTTAGTTGTATTCTACTTTTTGTTCCATAGGTATTTGCCCATCATGCCCACCTTGCTTTTCTCTGACTCATGTACTTTTTCAAGGCTAAGCTCAAATGTCACCTTATCTCTCAAACTGTCCCTTACACTCCCATGCCCAGATAATTTAGTTGTATTCTACTTTTTGTTCCATAGGTATTTGCCCATCATGCTATAATGGGTATTTAATTCTGTACCTATGTAATGGTATCACCACCGCCCACCTAGGTCTGAGCCTTTTGAAGGCAGAAACTGTGTATCACATGAATGAATGAATGAGTGAGTGAGTGAGTAAATACTTTGCCTGTCTGTCTTAACTGCCTGCTCTGTCTTAGCCTTTGGTAACATATATAGAGGTAAATTAATTTCTGAAAAGGAATAGTCTTCCTTAGTATTAGTTTCCTGATAATTTCTTCTCTCCAAATCCTTTATCACTTGGACTCCTGTTATTTTTTTCTTGCTTTAATATATCCCTGTTGAAAATATTTTTGTAGGGGCCGGCCCGGTGGCGCACTGCTACAGTGCACCGCTTGGGAGTGC
>NW_007782538.1:0-400 GCF_000696425.1 Galeopterus variegatus
GAGGGTTGCGATCCGTTGCCAGACACGAAAAAAGACAAAAAGGAAAAAAAAAAAAAACACATACACAGATTCAAAAACTAACAAAAACCAAATCAAACCAACCAACCAAATGTGAGAAACTCACGGAGAGAATGACAGCTGCCAGGCACTCGTGTGTGTGTGGGAGGGGCGTGGTAAGGTGAGCAGCAGCAGTAGGAGGATGGCATGGAGGCAAGATCTTTAAATTTTATTCTTTTCTCTCCCTCGCATTGCCCTGGACAACCATGTGTCTATACTTTCACCATAGAAATGAGTAGCTGCAGCCCAGGCCTCCGATGCTGGTTTGGAAATGGAGAATCTAGACAGCACAGAAACCTGCCACAGAGTTAGGAGTTAATGCAAACAGGTATAGGTGATCACC
>NW_007782538.1:2422-2935 GCF_000696425.1 Galeopterus variegatus
AATAAAAAGAGTAAGGACTCCTTAGAAAACTGGTTAATTTCAAGGCTCAGGCAGGTAAAACACAAGATAAGCTTGGAGCTTCTGGTGTCAGACAGTAAGGAAGTGTCTTTTTAAAAAAAAGCAGTGGTGGCATGGTACAGGAGGTATAGGAATATAGGAGGGTATAGGAGTCATCCTGGAAGAGCTTCTGATGACCAAAATTAAAACAATTTGAGCAACAAAAATGGTGACAGTACTGGACTGTAACCCCCAAAATAAATTAAATGTCCATGAGTCCATACTGGTATAAATAATGGACTACATAAATAAATGGGGGAAAAGGATAGCTCTTTATATTAGTCCACTTTGTGTTGCTGTAACAGAATACCTGACACTGGGTAATTTGTAAGGAAAAGAGGTTTATTTGGCTTACAATTCCAGGACAGCTGCATCTGGCACAGGCCTCAAGCTGCTTCTACTCATGGTGGAAAGTGGCAGGCAACCAGTGGGTACAAGCAGATCACATGGCAAGAG
>NW_007782539.1:0-2935 GCF_000696425.1 Galeopterus variegatus
ACAGGCCAGCCTGGCTGGTCTCAGGGCAGGCAGGGGTCCGAGAGGGCAGAGATGGACAAGGCCTCTTGAGGCCTGGCCTCAGAATGGCGTAAGTCGCAGCCTGGCCTGGATTGGAGGAGGAGGAAATAGACTCTCTCTCTTTTGGGGGGAACACCAAAGGGATGGTGGCAAGGGTGGGGGACCTCTGAGCCCCCACAGCCGTGTGGCTGCGGCAAGCCCCCTGAGCTCCATGTCCTAGATGGCAAATCAGAACGGCCATCACTGCCCCTGTTACCCGCCCTCCCACTCTTCCTCCCCAGTCCATGTGTCGGAGTCTGGAGCTGCTGGAGGAGGGGGATGCGTGGCCTGGCCCCACCCCGGGGCCCAGCCGCCCGGACACGCAGCGATGCGTGATGGCTGATTGATCCGCTGCAACCCAGGAAAGCCGGCTGATTAAAGGGACTTCAAGTCAAATACCTGTGAACGGGGAAACAGCCTGGTGGAGAACAAACACCGATCTAACCCGATCTGTCTTCTTAAGTATTCCATTTGCTTACAGCAAAGGCCGCGTGCTTTCAGCACATTGATCTGCTGAGCGCGTCTCTCGACGGAGGACTGCAGTGGTCAACGCCGGCCTCAGATCCATCCACAGCAATATCCTTCAAGGCCTCCTGATGGGGCAGCTTGGAGACTCCCAGTATCACAGGGAATGAGCAATTGCTTCTTTCCGAGGGGTGATCAGGAGCCCCACTCTCCACACTCAATACGCAGGCTTCAGACTTCCTCTCTCCAGCATTTGGTGAGCAACTTCAGTATCACATCTCCCAACAAATCGTTCCTGCAGATGTGAGAGCCCCTTGGAGGAAGATGTGCTAAATTAACCCACAAAATTCATCTCAGCTTCACGGCTGAGGGCTCTTATGTTAAATGTCAATAAACGTTTTTAATTTGTGTGTTTAGCATTGTGGCTTGAACCCAAAAAGAAGGAAAGAGCCATTTTAATGATAAGCCACGTGTTGAGAGGGGACATGGTCACCACCTTTCCATCAGGTATTTCCTAAGAAGGAGAGGCACAAAACGCTTTCACATTTGCAAATTTCCAAATTTCACATTTCCAAATGTTTCACATTTGGAGAACACAACAACGTTAAGAAGACGAGGAGATAAATCACGGGGAAGCCTTTGCGCAGGCCCGATAGCGCAGCGAGGAATCTGCCGTAATCACTGTGCCTCCTGGAGAACCACGCTTGCTGAGCATCTTTTCCCCAAGTTTCCGGGTCCGGGAGGAATCTCCACCTCTGGCTCTCTTTGGTGGACTGACGCTTGGTGGGGGCGGTTTCCCCGGGGGATTCTCCTGCAGGTGCCTGGGGAGGAGCGGCCTCCTTCTGTCCCCCTCTCCAGGTCTGACATCAGCTCTGATGGCCCCATTCCCTCCCGGCAGTGCTACACGCCTGCGCAGGTGACTCTATAACCACAGTTGGGCGATTCAGTGGGTCGAATCGTTCCAAATAAATAACTAAATGTTCATCTGGAATCTCAGAATGTGACTTTTTTTGGAAATGGTCTTTGCAGGTGTAATTAACTAAGTTAAGATGAGCTCATACTGGAGTAGGGTGGGCCCTGAATCCAATGCCTGGTGCCTTACCAGAGGAGGGGACACAGAGAGAGAACAGGGCACCGGGGAGACCGAGGCAGAGGCTGGAGGGACCCGGCCACAAACCAAGGAACGCCTGGGGACCCCTGGACTCTCCAGAAGCGGAAGAGGCAGGAAGGGTCCTGCCCCGGAACCTCCACGGGGGGCGCCGCCCTGGATGCCTCCAGAACTGTGAGAGGACACGTTCCTGCTGTATTAAGCCCTCAGTTAGGGCCGCCCTGGGACCCTCCCACAGGGGCTCCCCTCTGCTGCGGCCAGGGGTCAGGGAGGGGAGATGGCCCCATTCCCTGCAGGCAGCACGTCCCTGGCTCTGGGCTTCGGTGGAGACTCAGCTCTGACCACCAGTGTCGTGTGCGTCAGCTCTGGCTGGCCCATGAGTGGCCCTCAACCCCCCACCCTACCCCCACCCCCCCACGCACCATCCGGCCTCAGCCCCACCCGCCACCAGAGGGAGCCCTGAAATGTGAGTATTTAGTGCGTGTCTGGGGGTGGAGGGAGGGCTGAGTCTGCCTCTCCCTCTGCACAGGTGCCCCCAACCTCTGGATCTCCTCACACAGCCCAGCTGGTGGTCCCCAGCCCGTGCCCCCAGGCCGCGTGCGCTGACAGATCCTCCTCATGCACCTGGCCACGTGCAGGCACTGGGCTCCTCTGCCCTCTCTGGAATGACAAAGCTCTGTCCTGGGCCCGCACCCTCTGTCTTCACATTCTCCCCTGGACTAACCCACAGCCACAAAAACCACCTCCATGCAAGTGGCCCCGGTTCATAACCCAGCACAGCCCTCCTAAGCATTAGACCGACCTGCAACCCCCAGCAGCGATGCGGACGTGCCGAGGTGCCCCAGACCCAGACAGTCCAGAGCGGAAGCTCCCGGCAGCTCAGCCTCCTCCCGCTCCTCCTGTCTTCAGGAACGACATGCCCATCTGAGCCAGTCTCGATCTTCCATGAAGCAGCATGCAAGCAGACACACAGGACTGACCGCGTGCGATGCCTGGGAGGGGCAGGCAGAGGCAGCCGGAGCTGGGGGAGCTGCCAGACCAGCATGGGGGGGAGGACCAAAGAGTCAGACTCGATGCCCCCCACGCCCCAACACCCAGCCCCTGACTGCATCTCATGGCACCCACACCAGGGTCCGCAGGAAGGATATGCTCGTGGAGGCCCAGTCCACGCCTGCCCACCACTCCCCAGCCAGTCTTGCAGAGGGTACGGCAGCAAGGGTGAGCTTTTTTTAACCCGTTTATATTTTTAACTGACGCTTAATGATTGTACATATTTATGAGGACCAGCCCAGGCCCCAAATCAAC
>NW_007782540.1:0-1439 GCF_000696425.1 Galeopterus variegatus
ATTAAATGACTTACCTAAAGTCATAAGGATGATTTGTGGCCAAGATGGAATTTGAACCCAGGTCTTCTGATTCTGCAATTGGTAACCTTTCTACCACACCAAGGAGCCAATTAAGTATGTGACTCTGTTATAGAAATTTTTCTATAAATTATTTTCCACATGAGTTCCGTGTTCTGTTATCCAATGTCACTAAACATAGAGGTATATTCCAGGAGAATTTTAAAAATGTGTATTTTGCCCTGATGATAAAATCACACTTGAGAATATAACATGTCTTTGTAATCATATTTTAAGGAAAATAACCTTTTGATAAACCACTAGCCAAGATAAATTTATCCTATAAATTTAGGCTCCCAGAAATGTTTAGATTATGTTGAGCTGCCTTATTTCATCTTGAAATGAAGAAATAGACAAATAAATCTATCCAGGAGTCATTCAGCTGAAAAAGATGGATGATGAAGCATTAGCAATAAATGCAGATCTAGTACAAGCCCACTCACTGCCTTCCCTCTCTTCTCACACCCTCCCACCCCATCCTCTAACCAGACTGGGCAGGAACGGTAACCCGGGACAGTGGCCAGAAACAGTGGCAGGCTCGGCTCTGGTGAAAGCGAGAAGGCTCAGGCCACCATGACTGAATCTGTAATCTCTACTTCTAAATGGGCAGCTCTTTTCCCCCTGAAATTTACTTTTTTTTGTAATGGGTAAGCAAAAATAAATAATAAACAAAATTCTGCTTTTAGTTGTGGCTCATAAGCTAGATTGGAAAATAAATGTTGGCCATTACCTCATCAGGTATTGTATGGCCTTATTTTTAAACATTCTTTCTTTGAACAAGGGCCTGTTAACAGCACAGAGGCCTGCAGGAGACAAGTTGGGCTAGGAAGTGGATTGCAGCCCGAGGCACTTATTTGCTTAAGAAAAATTGCTGCCAGATGACTGGTTTCAAAAAGCTGAGGCTGCTGGTGTGGTCTTTAGTGGGTAGAGGATTAAAGGGAATGCAGTTTCTCTTTTCTTTCATAAATATTTTCTGGAGAGCTAATGGGTTTCTGTGTGCATGTGTATTTCCTTTTTCTATTGGGGAAATGACAAGTAATACAGGAACATCCTGTGATAAAATACATGAAATAGAGGCTGATGGAACAGCTGGATGAAGTAGAGAGAATGTGCCCCAGGTCTACGGCATGCTGTATTGTGACTAATTCTTGGTATCGTGGATTTTTATGTCTACCAGTGATTAACTACAGTGTGAATGAGGAATGGACAGGACTTAAATAGGAGATAGGTTATTCCATCAGCAGCTTTTAATGTAAAAAAAAATTCATTCCCATCAAAGAGACCATGACTGCTTTCACAAGCTTAAATTTTATTTTATTTTATTTTAAGTTAATACACACCCTAGAAGAATTCCAGTGAGAATAAACCCACATAATTTCAAA
>NW_007782540.1:2607-2935 GCF_000696425.1 Galeopterus variegatus
TATATAGGATCCAAACCCGCGGCCTCGGCGCTACCAGCGCTGCACTCTCCCGAGTGAGCCATGGGTCCGGCCCCTTATCAACATTATTTACCAATCCTTGTTTAATGAAGTTGCACATGAATAAATATTTTATAACCACAAATTATATTTCAAATTATTTACTTGCCACATTTTAAGAAACTGAATTCTCTTTTCTGGAGGTAGAGTCTAAGGAGACTTTTTTGGAGCTTGAAGAAAGCCCTGTTGGGGTAGAACCAATGTAATGGGTTGAATTATGTTCCCCCCAAACTCACTGAAGCTTGAATTGTGTCCCCCAAGTTTTATGTAT
>NW_007782541.1:0-2935 GCF_000696425.1 Galeopterus variegatus
TTGCGATCCCGTTACCGGTCAGTAAAAAAAGACAAAAAGGAAAAAATAAATAAATAAATAATTAACCCAGGTAAAGCATGTGTACAGTGTTTGCATGCAGTGATGTTCAGTAAATGGCGCTACTGTTGTTACTAACATAACACACAAAAGTACCTTGGGTGACTCCTCTTGGGAGAGGCAATCTGCCATGGGCCCTGACCCTTGACTATCCCTGCAAAGAATGCTAAGCCCTGAATGTCTTTGCCTAGACCATTGTTCAGGGTTGTGTTCACAGTGAACAGTCTCGAGAAATGAGGTAATGTCTTCATTCACAGCTTGCAACAAAAGAGGTAGATTCCCCAAGCTCCTCAGCAGCGAAGCAAACTCAGTGCACACAATGTCCACCTGGGCCCCTTCGCATTGCCCCTGTAGGATTTGGGGGGCATGGAAAGCCGATACAAGCATGATGCTCATGCCATGTGCTGTGTTGTGAGCACTAAAGTTCTTTGTCTCTAACCTACGAGTCTCATGTTTCCTGCCAGCATGCATGACACTGTAATAGGTGAATCCGGTGAAGTCCCAGACCCTGACAGTATCCCCTAAAAATCACCAGCGATCCTCAACTTAGTTTTCTACGGATAAATTAATACTCAGTAATTTCTTCTCTGACACTGCAGTCTCTTTTAATGATAGGTCTTAGGTGCCATCATCGTGAAATACACATACACAAACACAAACACACATACACATTCACACCACCAATCTAAATCATCCCAAATTCCTGGTTGCCATTGCCACCAAGTCTGGCAGTTTCTTCTGTTCCTCACCTCTGGAGAAATAATATAGTTATTAATGATGGCATTTTGTTCTTCCAGAAACTCAGAAGGAGCAGGAACCACAGTCATAGCTATAGAATCAGCATATAGAATGGTGACAAAGACATAAGATGAGAGAGGGAGGGAGAGGGAGAGAGCGAGAGAGAGAGAGATGGCCAAAAAATTATAAAAACAAATAAGGTGGGAAATCTGCAAATGTGGAATGGGTATCACATACAGATTTGCTCTCAAAATGAATAAGTACCTAAAGAAAAATGATCTTGGTCACTTTAATCAGTAATGCTTTGCAAAAAGGCACTTCTTCATGGGCATATGACTTTTATCAGATGGTAAAAATGGTGTGTTACTATCTTCTGTATCCCACATTAAAGTAAAAAATGCACAGACAGCAATTATAATTTTTGCAAGGTCAGAAAGATTTTGTTGGTCTTCTTATAGCATTACCTTCTTTCTATCTAGACTTTGTTTTTTGGGAGTTTTTTTTCCCTAAAAATCAAAGGTGTAAGTTCAATTTGCTAACTCTTGCAATATATGCCAAAAGCTCAGAATTTGAAATGCATTTTTAATTAAGAACACTGCTGGAAGTTTGGAAATTCCAAGTGGACCAGCATTCGTCTACTTCACCTTGACTGCAAAAAGAAACAAACACTACTTTCCTCTCTTATTACCATTTACTCCAGGGATCACTTGCACATTCCAAGGAATGAAATGGCAGGTACCAACAGACACGTTCACACATGAACCACGGTTTTAGACACACATTTTGTTTGTTTAAAAAAGAAACCACTTGGGGAAAGGAAGCAGATTTATCACTTCTCTCAGAGTACATGCTGTGGAATTATTTCATGTCAAAGATAATTGCATCAATGAAATATTTATGTGCACTCATTATATGAAAATGTTCCATTATATAACCAAGATTTTGTGCTGCTTAAGTAAAAAATCAGGAAATGTTTTGGTGGTACAATTCATTCTGTTTTGGATTTGTAAATTCGGTAAACCAAAGCCGAGGTAGCTGTCCATCTCAGCTGAGATGTCCCTTTGAGCAACCAGAGGTGTTGGAAGCAGTTTGTAGGAGTAGAGCTTTCAAAAAGTTTGTGCTACAGTTGAAGGTGTCTCTGTTCTCTAAGGCCTCTGAAAACAAAAAATTGAATTCCAAGAATGCATTTACTAAACTAAACCATTCACGCTCCCTTGGATTGTTTTAAATTAAAGGCATCCCCTTGTCCTCATCTTTGGGGCTGAGGTATCAGACACCATCTACCTAGAAGTGAGGCACTGTATCATATGCAGAACTAGCCTAAAAATCTGGGATAGATTCTGTGGACACAGAGGGCATCTTAGGGAATGCCTGATATGCTATTGGCCAGTGAACTGTAATCTCAAAGGGATTAGTGTAATCCTCCATTAGAAAAGCCACAGACCCGTCCGGAGAAAACATGGCAGCGGGAAGGGAGTGAACCGCCCACACCCCGCGCCAGCAGGATCCCAAACGCCACCAGCAAGAAGAGGAACTCAGAAAGCCTGATGGTGAGTCAGAATCTCTGGTGTCCTTGCTTGGGCCAGGGGTAGCTGTTACTACCCAGGTGGACTGTTCTGAAGGATTGCTGAGACCTTAAAGGGGACTCTCATAATATGAGCACTGAGGTTTGGATTGCACGCCATTTTGTGAAATTTACAAAATCCTCCCCGGGAAGAAGCCGCCTGGAGCGGCCGCCACTCGGTACCCGGCCACCGCAGCTGCTGCCCTCAGTGCCAGGCCAGGCTGCGCAGCTCCGCCACTGGGACTCGGGATCCGGCGACAGCGGTATCTGCTGGGGAGGGGGCTGTCCTCTCCCCAGCCCCAGGTGCCGCTGGAAACACGAGCCGAAGAGAGACTGAGCAGGCTGTGGCGTGAACAGGAGCCAGGAGCGCCAGGGATGGCAAGAGGGGGCCGGGGCGGCTCTGGCTGCAGAGGCTCCCGCAGGAGCTCAACACGGGAGCACACCGCAGGAGCGCAACACAGGAGCTGAGACTCACTGGAGGGAGCTGCACGAATGCCCCGCCATCTTCCCAGTACTCAATTTTGGACTTGCCTGACACTAGTGTCCAACTGAGTAATCACTGAGATAGCCATACCA
>NW_007782542.1:0-342 GCF_000696425.1 Galeopterus variegatus
TGGTCTGGAAAATAAATGCAGGAAGAAAACCCCAATTTGGTGTTAATTTCCCAAGGAAGGGTTGCCTCTCGCTTGAGGGTTCCAGCGGGAGATTAACCACTTCGGGGCTTTTCACTGCTCAGAAGAGATGGGCTTCGAGTAATCCTTTGTGTCTCTGTCACCCAGGGGAAGAGGGGTGACAAATCTGTGGGGGGCAAAGCAACACATGAAGGATCTCACTTCATGGAAACTTGTGGCTATACTAGTTCTGGTATTAAGGAGCTATAGCCATTAATTCTTAGCCAATCAGTTATCTAGAAGAGATCCTAGAAAACAAATATAGCTATTGTTGGAAACTCCTGA
>NW_007782542.1:1425-2935 GCF_000696425.1 Galeopterus variegatus
TAATGTAATTTTTGTAATTTTTGATAGTGTTTTGCTATAAAAACTATAACTAAATAAAATGCAGCCAGGTATCCAGTGAAATTTCATTGTCATTGTAAGTGATAAGAAGGTTGATACAGAAAGTGCTTCCCAATTAAGTGGTTAGGTGTGAGATCATTTTAAAATGACTCTTCGATTTTTTTTTAGGTGAAAGGGCTATTCACACAATCAATCTACTCAATATATTTAGTATTTTGCCAATTGCTGTTCAAGTTGCTGTATTTGATACTAATTAGTCATTCATTCATTCACTTATTTGATAATGCCTTCTAGATAATGAAACGCAGCCATGAATGAAATTGTTCTCATGGAGCTTACAGTATTTCTTTTGTCCCTAGCAACCTATTCCCCGTGAGTTAGGTCAAATTGTTGTCCCTGTTTTACAGAAGAGGAAATAGTGGCTCAAAGAAATTAAGTTCCTTGCCTAAGAATATTGAATAAGTGGTAAAACTAGGATTGAAAATTTAAGCTGTGGTAGAAAAACCAAACAAATAAAATACCAACTAAACTATAAACATACACACATAGGATTAGATGACAAAGAATCACATAAACAAAGCTCATTTATTCTACAAATATTTACTCTGCCTACTAGGTGGGCCACATGGAGTATGTGGCCCTTTATCTGAACCTTGATGCATGAGTAAACATTCAAATAAATACAGAAAGGGAACATATGGCAGCAAAGCACAGTTACAGCATTGCAAACCAAGACAAGATGTGAAGCAATGAAAGTATGTGATAGGTTTAGGGAATTATGACTGCTAAAGGTAACTAAAGTATAGGGTCAGTGAGGAGGATGTGTTAAATGAAATATAACTGTATACAGAAGCCTCTATGGGCACTATGCAATGAATATGACTATATACTTAATTCTGTTTGCTATATAGAGCCATTAAAGGTTTTAAATGGGAGATTTGAATTTTGCATGATATGATTGATATTGTAGAAGATTAACACTGTCAGCAGGATGAAGGAGGGATTGGCAAGTTAAATGCTCATCAACTCATTTATCGCCTCTAAGCCTCAGGGTGTGTGTGTGAAGAACAGATAATACGTCATTACGGTGGAAGGGAAGAGCAACTGGAAGATAAACATGGGAAGGGGAGACTGAAAAGGTAGATTAGATCAAGATTCTGTAGGACCTTGGTTGTTAATAATTTAATCTTCATTTTGTAAGGAGGCTTTATAGCGCTAATGATCAAAATTATGTTAGTTGCCCATTTGTGTTTTCGTCATTGGATTGTACATGTGATAGACATACTGTACATTTTTTAAAATTAATTTATGCTTAGGACTTAATCCAAATCAACAAAAATACAGGGATTTGTGTGGAAATGTGATATATGCATTTCTGGGAGAAAAATAACCCTTATGTTCTACAAAATTAGACAATAAAAATTAATTTTAAGGAAGAATTTTAAGATTTTAAGGGGAAAGAAAGGTGTTGGGGCACTAAAATTATAGCACA
>NW_007782543.1:0-382 GCF_000696425.1 Galeopterus variegatus
AAAAAAAAAAAAAAAGATCCTTCCATGGCAGATTCTCAGAATAAAAACTCTGTAATTTATCAAGGTTTTAGCCCTTATTTCCAGGAAAGTCCAAAGTAAAATTTAACACCATAACAGTACAGACTTTGGAGTCAGTGCCGTTCATGTCTCTCCAAGGTTCAGTTTACTCATCCATGAAATGGAGATTGTCATATAAGCTGCTCATTGTTATAGTTAGGGCTATATGTAAATGTAATGTACAGAATAGCATAGAACCTGGCACATACAATCAATATGTTTTATCAGTAAAAAGTAGTTGGTTTGGCCCAATGATTTGATATAGTTATTCATCTGCATAATAGAAATTATACACACCATTTTAAGAACCAAATGAGTACAAAAC
>NW_007782543.1:2231-2935 GCF_000696425.1 Galeopterus variegatus
CTAAAATATTTACTATCTGGCTCCTTAAGAAAATGTTTGCCAACCCCTGGTATAGTGCCCAGTGTGATTCTAGTGTAGTGGATTTTCTAATAAGAAAAGGAATTTGCTGTTGTCTAAAGCTCTTCTTGTCCTATGCATTCCAGTCAAAGCTTCACTTCATGTTCTCCAAATTCACAAGGCTTTGGCCTGATGGGGTACTTAGGTACTTAGGTGTTCCATGGGAGGTGTTCAGCAGCCTGCCGCAAGCCCATCTCCTTTTCCTGGTGCTTCTCCACCCCCTTCTCCAGCCCTACCTGTAGGGAAACACTGACCCACACTTCCAGGCCGCTCATCACCACTTTTCTGGAGCTTGGCCTATTTCCCATCACCTACCCCTGCCCCATCCCACACACACAGTCCTGCCAGACAGAATCAACTGTTCTTTTAGATGTGTCTGCAAAACACCTATTACTGTATTACAGCACTACTTTATTATATCATTTGTTTATTTACTTTCCCAATATTCTCGATCTACAGTCTTTGAGAATGGGACTGTGTTTTATCCACCATCTTCATGCCTAACAGAGTTCCTGGCATGTATAAAAATTATGTCAAAGCAAATTTGAAAGGAAAGGAATCTTATCCCATATTATCCTATCAGATTCTTTTACTTTACAAATGAGAAAACGGAGACTCAATGTCAAAATGTGTGGCCAGCAGTAGAG
>NW_007782544.1:0-992 GCF_000696425.1 Galeopterus variegatus
AAAAAACAAATGATAAAATATACAGTAGTCAAAAGCAGAATTATAACTAAAATATGTCATCCACATTCATTTTTAGAGTTGAGTGGTGTCAATCAAAATCAGGTATAGCCTTATTAGTAAATATAATAACACTATTTATGCATTCAAGGTTCAATTACTTAACTGTTTCACTTAACTCAATTTTTTCTTTTGCTCGGACTGAACAATTTTGACCTAATGTGTTTCTTAATTCTTCTCAACAGTTTCTCCAAATTCCAGCAGTACCTCTATGTTACTAAGGGTTTCTGTTTAAAGCTGTTCTTGACATATTTGTCCCTCTCAGCTAAAGAATGTTTTTAATTGTGTCAGTCATTTATTTAAAATTTGCCCTTTTATTGTTTTTCTCCCACTCTGACTTGTTTTATCCTGACAGAAAGAAAGGAAATTAAAATAAAATTTATTTCTATGGATCAGGCGCTGTAGTGTCTTTCATATACTTTATCTTATTTCATTCTCAGAATAACCCTGAAAAGTATTTTTAATTCACATTTGATAATTGTGGAAACTAAGTCTTTAGAAGAAAAAGAACTTGTCCAAGATTGTAAAACAGGTAAGCAATATATCGAGGACTGAGCTCTGGACTCCAGATGTATTTTCCAATTTACTGAGAGTATTATGCAGGAATTAGGTAGAATTTTACCCTCTTCTCACCTCCCCTCCCCAAACTCCATCACAGTTTTATAATATGCTAGTTAGTTCACAAAAAAAAAAAAAAAAAAAAAACGTTGCTCTGTCCCTGCAGTGGATTGGATTGTGTTCCCTGAAGTTTAATATGTTGGAGGCTGGATCCCCACTGTGACTATTAAGAGGGTGGAAAATCCTCTTAATGATAATTGAAAGGTGGGGCCTTGAGGAGATGAATAGGTTGATGGTTTAATGGTGGTTGTGGACATGGTTCTGAGGGCTTTAAAAGGAGAGCACATAAGGATCTCTTTCTCTCTCTGTCTTTCTGC
>NW_007782544.1:1923-2934 GCF_000696425.1 Galeopterus variegatus
CTGAAGTTTAATATGTTGGAGGCTGGATCCCCACTGTGACTATTAAGAGGGTGGAAAATCCCGTTAATGATAATTGAAAGGTGGGGCCTTGAGGAGATGAATAGGTTGATGGTTTAATGGTGGTTGTGGACGTGGTTCTGAGGGCTTTAAAAGGAGAGCACATAAGGATCTCTTTCTCTCTCTGTCTTTCTGCTCCATCTTTTTCTGCCATGTGAGACCCCTGCATTGCTGTAAAGTCACCACCAAGAAGACCCTCACCAGATGTGTTCCCTGAACTTTGGACTTTCCAGCCTCTGAAACCGTAAGCAGTAAATTTTGTTTTCTTACACATAACCCAGTTCCAGATATTTTGTTATAAGCAACAGAAACAGACTAATATAGTCCTCTTCAAACCATGTGCCTGGGTAAAACACTGCACAATATACATACCAAAATGAAGAAATTAGCTTGGTCCCCAAGCATACATTCAGAGTATATATTATGAGGTCATTTCTGGTTATTATCTTCTTTCTGCTTTCATACTACTTAATTTCTTCATTTATATATTCTTTCATGTTTGAGACTCTGGCTATGTAGTGATAAGTAAGACTCAATTCCTACAAAAGGTGCTCAGAGCCTTATGTGAACACCCTTGAACACAGTGAAGTAAGTGTGATATTAGAAGTAGCCATGGAGTACTATGGGTGCACAAAGGACCCTTATTTAATCTGGAGAAGCAGAGATCTTCTTGAAGAAGATCATGGCTGAGTCAAATCTTGAAGGACAAATAAGAGTTAGGCAGGTGGATAAGACAGAACAAAGCATTCAGGTATTAGGAATATTGCTAGGGATTGAATTGTTTTCCCCAAAGATTAATGTATTAGAAACTTAATCCCCCCAGTGACAGTGTTAAGAGAGTGGAAAATCTTATTATGCTAATTGAAAGGCAGGGCATCAAAGAGATGATTAGATTTGAGGACCATACCCTAGTCAATGGATTAACGCATTGATGGTTTAATGGTGGTAATGGGT
>NW_007782545.1:0-357 GCF_000696425.1 Galeopterus variegatus
TCATTGCTCATTTGCGTCCTGTGGGTTTACTGCTCCTAGTGGCAAAATCATTTGGTCCTGAGTGCCCCAGCCTCGCCCTCTCCTACTCTCCTAATTAAGATCCCTCACTAAATGTTCTGACTTGGACCTTATTTCAAAGTTACTTTAGTTTTAAAGCTTTATTCAAGATCTTCAATCATATCTTAAAGAGTTTATTCAATTGTATCTTAAAGAGTTTAAATATGTTTTACATTTCTGTTATAAACAATCTCAACTTTGGGATATTTTATATAACAGCTGATAATATGGTTTTTTTTAAATGTAGGAAGACTGCTAATCTCTGGCTCTCACTTTCCAAAGAGGACATGGGAACATGGT
>NW_007782545.1:1901-2934 GCF_000696425.1 Galeopterus variegatus
CTTAGTGAATCAGAAACTCTGGGACCAGAAATCTGTGTTTGAACAAGCCCATAAGGTGATTCTATATACTCTCTAGTTTGAGAAATATTAAACCAGGTTTTCGAAATGAGGTTTTTCATACTGAAGGTTTTAGGCGAATTCTTGGACAAATATCAGAAGAGACTCACTGGAGTCCTTGCCGGGTACAAGTTAATAAATATGTTCCCTTCTGAAGGTTCTATATGCAGCATTCAAAAGTCTCAGAAAAAAATATACTTATGAAATAGGAAATGTATTTCTCTGTGAAAATAATATTTCCCCTAGAAAGGGGTTTACCTGCACTTGGTGACTGATGTGACAGGGTGCACACAGGAAGGGCAAGAACCACCCCCCATCTTGTGCCCTATGTCAGCCCACCTCCCTCCATCTGCTCCTGCCCTGGTCCAAACCATGCCCGTCCCACACTCACAAATCTACAGTCACTTCCTAACTTGCCCACCTCTTCTATCCTGAAACCGCAGCCAAACTGCTCTCTACATTGAAGCCAGAGTGATTTTTCTGAAAGTCTGAGCTTGCTTGAAACCCTTAAAGGATTACTATTGCCCCCAGATAAGGACCAAAAGGTCTAACTAATCCTCTGTAGAAGGATTAGTGGTCTGCCCATGCTTTCAGCTCCAGAAATAAATAATATGATTCTCCATCTCATTATTTGTTCTAGTCACATCACAATTCCTTTATCTTCTTAAAAACACAAAGCCTTATATGCCTCATGTCCTTTGCACCTGCTGATTCCTCTTCTTTAAATACTTTTCTCCTCACTTCACTATTTAATACATACATAGTCTTCAAAATTCAGCACAAACCTCACTTCAGGAAACCTTCCTGGATTTACCAGGGAGATTACAGTGTCTGGCATCCAGTCAAAGATTACCAGGCATGAAAAGAGGCAAGGAAAAAAGCCCCCAAATGAAGAGAAAAGTCAACACGTTGGCACCAAGAACTGACACAGGTGCTAGAATCAGCAAAGATACTAAAACAATTGCTTAAACAGTAC
>NW_007782546.1:0-346 GCF_000696425.1 Galeopterus variegatus
AAAAAAAAAAAAAAGAGGTAACCCCAGAAAGCACAAGAGGGGGAGTAGGGAAAGTGAACAAGGAAGAGAGAAATGCCAGTAAAGAGCATGTGAGTAAGCAGGGTACCACTGTGGGCAACAGGGTCAATCCCACTTCACAAGTATCACGTGGAACACAAACTCCTGTGGCCTGAGAAAACCCTCACAAAAGCCACGGGGAGGCTTCGACACGAGGTGAGACGCTCTCGGTGGGTATGGGAACTGTCTACCACAGCTTTGAAGGGACTCAGAGGTAGCTTGAGCTTCTGTTTTATGCATCAGCATGGCTGGGCTATAGTCTTCTGTTATTCGTTCAAACACTCATCTG
>NW_007782546.1:2199-2934 GCF_000696425.1 Galeopterus variegatus
TTTTTTTTTTTTAAGGTATAAAGTGTATACAGTGAGGTGCATGATGCGTACAAATATTAAAGAGCACTGCTTGATGAATGTTTGCATATGTATACATCCATGAAACCACTATCCAGATCAAGATATGGGACATTTCCATCACCCCAGTAAATGCTCTTTCCCCCTTAATACCCTTCTGTCCAGATAACTACTATACTAACTTCTATCACTATTGATTAGTTTTGCCTGTTCTTGAACTTCATATAAATTGTTGGGTTTATTTTGTTTGACATAATATCTGTGTGATGCATGTTGTTGCATGCAGCAGTAGTTCATTATTTTATTTTTTTATTGCTCTGTGGTATTCCATCGAATCAACTGTAATGTGTATATATCCTTTCTACTGCTGATTGATATTTGAGTTGTTTCCAGCTTGGGACTATTATTAATAAAACTGCTATGAACTACTATGAACATCCATAGGGATGTTTTGAGGTTTAAATGGAGTGATGTATGTAGAGCACATAGCATCTAGTGGTCACTCAGTAAAAGGTGGTGGTCGTTGTTACTATTAAACTTATAAAGTTAGACTTTTAAAGTAGCAGTCCTCAGGTAGGTACAGTAGAGTCATTAAAAGTGAGCCTCCCTAACATAGCACATCTGCTACCCTTTTTCATTACCCTTCTTTAGTGCTATAAAGCCTTGACACTCAAAGGATAGTTTATGGACCAACAGCTTTAGCTTCAGCTGAGAAGG
>NW_007782547.1:0-692 GCF_000696425.1 Galeopterus variegatus
CTGCCATTTGACCCATTCACATTCCCTAACCTCAACCATCACTTACTTAAACTAATGGTACATAACATTTCTTTTTTACAATTCCTACAATGTCTGCTAAAATCCAATAGCCTTTCAGTCACTGACCCATGTGGTCCCCTCCCTTGGGGATGGGTACTGAAGTTGTCTGGGCAAGCTTGTTTTCAGCCTCTGAAATTGAAGAGCTCCATTCAGAAGTAAAGGGGAGTAATTGATGTTTATCCTCCAGAGGCTGAAAAATCAAAGACCACAGGAGGCTTTTTAAAAAAGAGGCCAAACCCTGAAATAAATTTTCTCCAGAACCCCTTATTATAAGAACTCTCTTAAGAATCTCGTAACTGGAAGCCTGTCTCTCTGGAATAGATCTGGCTTCACTTAAAAAAATGTGTGTGTATGTTGTTGAAGAAAAAATAATTCTGACATTTCTTAAAATGGTAAAAAAGACTTTATTCAAGACTATTGCAATAAGGTATTGCAATAGGTGGGAGAGATCAGGCTTAACTCCAAATATGACAAGGGCAAGTGGGATTTATAGCCAAGGAACAGGGTGAAGGGGTTAGTGGGTGGAAAATTACTTAAAAAAGACATCAAAGGTAGAAGGATTCTTGGTAAACTGGCCTAGCAGGATTCTTGCCAAAGACGTAGACATCAAAGGAGGGTGTATTAGTCCATTT
>NW_007782547.1:2712-2934 GCF_000696425.1 Galeopterus variegatus
AAAAAAAAAAAAAGATTAAATGAATTCAGTTAGTTTGT
Source organism: Galeopterus variegatus (assembly GCF_000696425.1). Classification (NCBI taxonomy): domain Eukaryota; kingdom Metazoa; phylum Chordata; class Mammalia; order Dermoptera; family Cynocephalidae; genus Galeopterus; species Galeopterus variegatus. Next base: position 2,751 of record NW_007782547.1, read on the forward strand.
GTCTTCCATTATAACATTGATGCTTTCAATAGTTATCTTAAGTAACAAAGGCTGTCAGCTAATCGCATTTCTGGAAATGTTAATGGAAGTCTTTCAGTTAACTACCTGTATTCGTTTCCCTCTGGTATGCATTTGCTACCTGGAATATTGTGCCTGTCTTCCTCAGTACTTTTTATTGGTTTCC
>NW_007782548.1:0-837 GCF_000696425.1 Galeopterus variegatus
ATGTTGAACCATCCTTGCATCCCCGGGATGAATCCCACTTGATCATAGTATATAATTTTTTTAAATATGTTGCTGTATTCTTATTGCTAATCTTTTGCTGAGGATTTTTGCATCTACGTTCATCAAGGATATTGGCCTGTAATTTTCTGTTTTTGTTGTGTCTTTATCTGGTTTTGTTATCAGTTATGTTGGCCTCATAGAATGAGTTTGGGAGAGTAGCTTCCATTTCAATTGTTTGGAATAGTTTGAGGAGAATTGGTATTAGCTCCTCTTTAAAAGTTTGATAGCATTCAGCTGTAAAGCCATCCAGACCTGGACTTTTCTTTGTTGGAAGACTGATAATTACCACTTCAATCTCATTGCTTATTATTGGTCTGTCCAGGTTTTCTATCTCTTCTTGGTTCAGTCTTGGTAGTTTGTGTGTGTTTATATCCGGATCTTATCTGTATCTTCCAGATTTTCATATTTTTTGTCATACAGTTGTTTGTAATAGTCGCTAATGATTCTTTGTATTTCTGTGGTATTGGTTGTAATATCTCCCCTTTTAGATTGGCTATAATAAAAAAAAAATGGTGAATAACAAATGCTGGCAAGGGTGTGGAGATAAGGGAACACTCCTACAGTGTTGGTGGGACAGGAAATTAGTACAACCACTATGTAAAACAGTATGGAGTTTTCTCAAACAACTACACATAGATCTTCCACATGATCCAGCAATCCCGCTTCTGGGTATAAACTCAGAAGAATGGAAATCGTCATGTCAAAGGGATTACTGAACTCCCATGTTCATTGCAGCTCTGTTTACAATAGCCAAGACATGGAACCAATCTAAATGTC
>NW_007782548.1:1954-2934 GCF_000696425.1 Galeopterus variegatus
CTACAAAAAAAAGGGGGAGGGAGAGGGAGGTTGAGGATAATTGGGTGGGGGACACGGGGTAGAAATGTGTGGCGCAATGGCTGATGTCAGAATCCTATTGACATTGCCAATTTCAGTGCCCTTAATCCTGTTCATGACGCCAATTGTCTAGCTACACGACCATGCCAGTTGTCAGGCTCTTTTACCTGCCGATAATCCTACACTGCCTGGGCTGATTGTAGAGTTAGGGCTGGGTCTGGAGCTCCCAGACCCCTCAAGCCCATTCACAGACTGGGTCACAAACCCTTCATATGCCGGGCTGGGTCACCAGACCCCACACACACTGAGCTGGGTCACCAGACCCCTTCATGCAGGTCTATGAGCTAGGTAACCAGCCAAAAGGTCCTTGGAAACCATAGGTTGGAGAACATGGCTGCGCAGGGCGGATGCCGGAGGCCGATACCCGCCTGCCTGCTTCACTAAAACTCTCTCTCTCTCTCTCTCTCTCTCTCCCCCCACACACACACAATATTTGCTTACTAACGATGTGCTAAAACCACAGCCAACTGGACCCGAGGTAAGGACCCTGACCAAACTCTTCTATTTTCCCAACAAAATGCAATTTGTGGTAATGAGTATGTTGCCAATATGAATCTGGTCCTCACATCATGGGCACAAGGGGTGACGATCAATTTTGTATCTCATGAATATTCATAACCAATAAAAATAAATAAATAAATGACATTTTTTGTTTCTTAGTGGCATAAAAATAATAGTGTGTTTTATAATAATGACATTTAAGATTCAGTACAATAGAGTAATTTAGATATTTGTTCTTTTTTGAATACTCTTTTTAAAAGTTATCCACTTAAATTATGCTGTAAAAAAACACAGCCTCTTCAAATGACTGCAGATTTTTGGAGAACACTCAGCACATTCCTTTTTCATCCAGTCAAGGCTAAAATCTGATTTGATTTACCTCTACCTTCCATCATATCACA
>NW_007782549.1:0-220 GCF_000696425.1 Galeopterus variegatus
CTCTGGGAAGACAGGGATATTGCTTGTTTTAAAGGGCCTGCTTAGACGTCTGTGTTCCAGTGATCATTAGCACAGACCATGAAGCTTGCTCAGCCTAGCAAACCAGAGTTCTTTCTGCATCCGAGCCTGAGCTCTCAGAGGCGAACTCATAAACCAGATCCAGCCTTCTGAGTGTTTCTGACTAATTTTGTGTGTGAAACAGAATGTGATAAGGGTAAAA
>NW_007782549.1:2187-2934 GCF_000696425.1 Galeopterus variegatus
AGGACAGGGCCTCCTTCACTACGACTGCTCCTGATGAGGAAGTCAAGGCAAGTGTGACCACGCCACCATCTTCTCTAAGCGGACTTCTCACAGTACGTTAGGAAACAGAATTCAGCATTATCAAATCCTGCACATGCCACCTCTTCACCACCTGTCCTCTCTACAGTTTTCACCAGAATGATTCTTTTCTTAAACTTCACTGTTACCATCTTTAACAGTTAAATGAATTAAAAATCATGCCACCAATAACATTCCTGGGACCTAGAGTCCCATGAGGGTGAACAAGGAACGCAGGGCCTCTGCTTCTTACAAGCAAAGGTTTTACTTCATTTCATTTGAGATCTGTGTGTGGGTGTGTGTGTGTGTGCGCGCGCGCGCGCATAGACTGAGCAGGTACCAGTCGGTTCATGGGCTGCAGGTTGAGCAGGGGCAGGAGGAAGGACTGGGGTTGGAATGGGGGCACGTTCACGGCAAGGTCAGCACCTGAGGGACCCTAGAGGCAGCACCCAACCATACCCAGGGGAAGGAGAGCCCCCTAAAACTACTGGGTGCTATTACCCCTACCCCCAAGAGGACACCAGGAACTAGGTGTCCTACTAAGCTAGGAGGTGCCCATCTGCTGCCCTACATGGGACTTCACTGACGCCAGCCAAGGAGGACAGCCACGTGGAAGGGAGAAGGGCACTGTCACAATGCATCAACATCAGAGGCTCTCACTTCCTTCTCCCCAAAGGCCTGGCTTTTCGG
>NW_007782550.1:0-373 GCF_000696425.1 Galeopterus variegatus
TTTTTGTATTTGTTTTTTCCCTCCTGAATTAGTTCTCTCTGTTCATCATGATCTCCTCTTGACTTTCTTCAAATATCTGGCAAAACCATTCATGACTGGGAATAAAGTACTCGATCTATTCGCCTAGGTAATTAGCATGGGTCTCATCTGTGGGTGTGATGCACTTCACTAACAGGCCTCTCCTGTGAATGGGAGGGCAGGTGTGTCAATTAGGGCGTGGACTTCTTTGGATGCAGCTTGCTGGTGGTTTAGAAACCAACCCAAATTGCCAAAATAAACGTCATTTCTGACACTGGAAGACTATAGTGTTTTCCACTCCGAACTCGATGTGTGCCTCTGTTTTGATTCACTTCCATGTCTGCTGTGCAGTTCT
>NW_007782550.1:2258-2934 GCF_000696425.1 Galeopterus variegatus
AATTATTTAGAACTGAGTGTTAGCAAAGTACAACATTAACATTTGTGGAGTGCATCTAAACCAGTGCTTAGAGAGAAATGTATAGCACAAAATGCCTCTATGAGAAAATAAGAAAGGTCTCAAATCAATTATCTAACTCCCTCCTTTAGGAGACTAAAGGAAAGAACAAAATAATCCCAAATTAAGCAGAGGGAAGGAAGAATCTGTTGCAAGTCAGGAAATGTTTTATGATCTGAGACAAAGCTAAGTCATGAGGACCCCGAATAAAGCAGGGGTCAACGGAATCTACTTTTATTGGGGATTGAACCCAGGTAGAGGTCAGTGGGTGAGCTTTAAAAACTGTAGTTGGGCTAGAAATTTGACATAGAAGTCTAGGTGAGAACTGTCTTCCCATAACACTATGCCAGAGGACACTATCTGAAAGGCATTGGGCAGAGTGAGGGCTCCCGATAGTCTCTAGGCCAAAGTAAATTGAGGCAACTGCCCAGGCCTGGTCCCTGCGTGACTAGAACCAGGTGACTGGAAAATAAGAGTCAGTTAAAATCATATGTTCTTCTTGTAAGTTATTTTCCTAACCTCTTGACCCTAGAGAAAAAGACACAAATCCACCTTTCAGACTAAGGTTGTACTTGACTAATAAAATTTCTCCTTTTTATGTTTCCCTTGATGTTTCTTT
>NW_007782551.1:0-2934 GCF_000696425.1 Galeopterus variegatus
TTGCAAATATTTGCCAAAGGAAAATTTCTTTGGTGATGGATATGATAATTACCCTGATTTGATCACCACACAGTGTACGCAGATATTGATATTCAGCTCTGTACCCCACAAATATGTATAATCAATTACTTTTCAATAAAGGAATTAATTATTCTAAATAACATATTTTGATCTTAGTTACCCTTGTTACCCTTCACCATGACACTTGCAAACAAGTAACACTAACATTTTAAATTCTCGTGTGACAGATGATCTCAGTATGTACAAGTTAGGGACCCAGTTCATAACTTTCATTCTAAATCTGATGAACAATCAATACTTAATGTTTCCTTTAATTATGTTTCTGGTAATATTTATTTCTAGAAGCAGTTTTCAGTGAATTTCTGTGCTCAACTTGGCATGTGGAAATAAAAGAAAGCTAATCATTTTTTATTTTCTATTTTTTTAATAGGTGGCTTTTGGAACTAAGTGAGGTGAGGTAAGAGAATCACGTTTATAACTCTTCTAATACTCTTTAGCCTATGACAGTTTTGCCTTTTTTATCTCCATGTAGGTGGATTTACAAAAATGTGCTTACTTGGTCCGGAAATAGCTGAAGGTGTTCACCTGCTTGATAGGTGTTAGGACCTACCTGCAGAGAATTCTTCCACTCAGGGCCGTTGGGAACTGTGTAATCTATCATTGTTACATGGACTGGATATACGTATATTGTTTTAAAGAAAAGCAAAGGGTACTCTGTAAATGTTTTCAAGTCTCTAGGAGGGAGAGAATTCTATAGGAATTATCTATTATCAAAATTTCAGTAGTAAGTTTAAGCTACCCAGAATTGCTAAATGTTTGTTCAAGATCTGGTTTCAGACAGCGTAATGATCTTGGGCAGAATGCTTTATGCTTCACAAACTAATACTTTCATCAAGCCATGCCAGTGACAACTTTCTGCTAAGACAAACAGTGCCATCTGTCCTCAGAGTAAGAACTTTGTGCATCTGTTTCCACACGTGTGGAGGTTCATTACACACATTTCCCTTTCTCTAAACCGCATAATTAGTAATAAAAAACTTTTCTCCTATAATGTGACAATGTAGGAGTTTATGTAAATTTTAAAGCATGAAAAAGAACAAACCTACAAATTGCATTTTGAAAGGCACATGGAATTCACTCACCAGTTCAGCATGGATGATCTTCAGGCCTTCGAGAGAATCTTTTAATTGGCTCAAGTCAATGACCAAGATATATTTATTATAAGTGCACAGGACAAATTCTTCCTTCTGGTATATTCCAATAAGGTGTCTTATTCTGATTGGAGGCAAACAATTCAAACTCGAACAGAAGATGTACCTGAGGATTGAATTGAACTTAAAAAATAGTGAAGAAACAGAGTAAACGATTCATTCTAGCCTTTGCGAGGAAGAGGGACCTCTGTGTAAGATGTGCTAGAATGATCCTGTCTCAGGTGCCTGCGTTGTGCAGACGTGACTTCCAGGCAGAGCGAGGGTGTTTGGGTCACAGGGTTGAATGGATGTCAGAGTGCCTCCGTCGTTTGGTGCCCATAGAGGTTCCTCACAAAGCTTTTCAAGTCCACAGTGAAAAAAATTAGTACCTTATATAGAAAAGTTAATTAGTGTTAAGAACTATCCTTTATAAGGCGACTATGATTTTTTTAGTATTTGGTACAACATACTGTTTCTTTTGTGAAATGAGGATCATAGGAGACGGTGGGGTGCTGTGTGCACCTCTTATCTTCCTCTTCCCCTTTCGCCTCCTTTTCCTTCTGCTCATTCCTCCTCCTTATCTCTTTCTTCTTCTTCCCTGATTAGTTTCTTTGTTTTTGTATGGACTAACCTGGCAAATAAAATTTTATACCTCATGTCAGTTAGTTCACTATTTTTTTTTTCTTTCAGTGTTTTACTGCTTCATGAAATGATCTCCTCTAACAGCATGAATTTCTGATAAATCTTAAAATTATTGTTCTACGTCTAATTGGATGTACGTGACTTAACTGACAATAAGTTGTCTGTAAAAAAAGAAAAATATATACGTCCTTCGTAGGAATGACACCAAAAAGATAAGATCGTATGTTAAAGGGATTAGCAAGGTACATGGCTCAAAGTAGACTATCGGCATGTTAGCTTCCCTTTCTTCTTTCCAATAGCGTAGGAAACAGTGAATTTCCTACCCGGTCAGAAGACTAAGTATAACAACTACACCACACAGAGGAATTTGTCCTAAAAACTGACTAATGGTTAAAAGCTTGAACATTGTTTTCAGCTTAAGTCCTGACTTAGTTCCTTCCTTGTTGCATAACTTTGAACGAGTTACTTAACTTCTTAGAGCATCCCTGAGTTTTACCAGAGCTCACTGGAAAAATGGGACAATAAAACACTCATTTATAGAAGAAACAAATCATTTACTCTATCCAAATCAGAACTGGCTCTGCCTGCTTCCCAACCCCCACCGTTTTTTGAGCAAACTGCTCCTCTCTCTTCTGCATGAATATGGTTTTGGTGTAAAGCTGAACACAACCTCACCCCCGCAGCTTTAAGAGTGAGCTTCTGACACAAGCTGCCCAATTGTGAAATTCTGTCACTCTGGCCTCAAGGTTGCCCTGGAGGCCCAAGCAGGGGCCCAGCTGTACATCTTTCTGTGCTTTTTCTTTGTAGATCTGGTGGGAAAGGTCCTTGAGACAAGTAGCTGAAGGATGTGATTCTAGAGAAAGCTTCTGTGTTTTTTATAATCTGGAGAAAGTCCCATCAGAAAAAGAAAGAAAGAAAGAGAGAGAGAGAGAGAGAGAGAGAGAAAGAGAGAGAGAGAGAAAGAAAGAAAGAAAGAGAGAAAGAAAGAAAAAAGGAGTCAGGTAGTGTTATGCCCCTCCGGCTTTTTTTTTTTTTGCTCAGGATTGCTTTGGCTATTCGGGGTCTTTTGTTTTTCCATATG
>NW_007782552.1:0-2934 GCF_000696425.1 Galeopterus variegatus
CAATGTACAGACAAGACTACAAAAATTGTGAAAATAGAAGACAGAAAGAAAAAGAGTGTGAATTTTTTTTTTTAAAAAGAACCTTAGTGATTTCTGTTCAGTCTAAAACATGTGCAATTGTAGTCTTAGAAAGGTGAAGGGGCAAAATTGTGAGAAAATTAATAGCTGAAAATTTTCCCAACTGTTATAATCAAAAGAACTATAAATAAAATGACATCTAATCAGAAAAAAGTTCAAAAAATCACAAGTCACATAACAATTAACTTAATTAAAAACTAATAATAACAGAAAAAAATAAATCTAGATAGAGAAAAAGACACATCACTTGCAAAGGAACAAAGAAAAGTGAGTTCAGAATTCTAAATATAAACTATTACAGCTAGAAGACAATGAAAAAACATTTTTAAAATGCTCGGGGGAAAAAACAACCTGGAATTCTATTATAAGTAAAATATATGTGAAAGCTCAGAAAATCTGTTTCCAGCAAACCTGTACTATGAGATATATTAAAGAAAAATTTTCAGGTGAAGAAAATAGAATAAGATAAAAATTTAATATATAAATGAAATGTAAAAGAGTAAATATCCTCCTCTCCTCCTCCTCCTCATTATCACTATCGACCCAGGAATGCAAGGTTGATTTAAAATTCAGAAACCAGCTAATGAAAATCACTATATAAGAGAATAAGAGCAACATGCCTTTATTACCTAATTTGACACAATTTAATAATTATTAAAGATCTTAAAATACTTTAAGAAATGTAAGAATAGAAGAAAACTTGATTAATCCAACAGAGGGCATAAATGAAAAACCTCATATGTAATGGTGAATGACCAAATGCTTTCTTCGTCGAATGGTGCCCATTTCTATTCAACACGGTGCTTGGCATATTGTAGCCAATGCAATATTGCAAGAAAGATAAAAGTATTACTGATTGAAAATGAATAAGTAAAATTGCCTTTTTTCCCCACAAACTGCACAACCTAAATAAATAAATCAGTATATGATGTTCATAGATCAAAAGACTCAATATTAAGTTATAAATTATTTATGCATTAAATTTTGATTCATTGTTCCCAATCAAAATGCCAGCAGTATGTGTATGTGTGTGTGTGTGTGTGTGTGTGTGTATATATATATATATATATATATATATTATTTTTTTTTTTTTGGAAAAAAATTGACAAGGTGATTCTATTGTTTTTATAGAAATGTAAGGAACCTGTAATATGTAACGCCATTTTGAAATTGAAGAAAAATAGTTGGAGGGCTTAGACTATCTGGTTTCAAGACATACCACTACTGTAAAGTTATAGTAATCTATACAGTGTGATATGGGCATAAGGATAGATGTATCAATCAACATAACAAAATAAAGAATCCAGAATTAGACCATGTGCATCAAGTCAATTGATTTTTTAACAACAATCCCAAAGTAATTAAATGAAGAAAGTCATGACAACACATGGTGTTATAACGACTGCAGATATATATATATATATATATCGACATTTATTTTAAGCCATAATAAAAAAAAAATGAATTTGAAATGTACAATAGACCTAAAAGTAAAAACTAAAACTATAAAAATTCTGAAGGAAACACAGGTAAAATGCTTAGCTAAATTAGTGTAAGCAAAGGGTTTTTAAATAGAACACAATAGTACCAAACATACAAAAATAATTTTTTATTTCACTGTATCAAGATTAAAACCCTGCTCTTGGACAATTTTGGAAATGAGAAGACAAGACAAACTGAAAGAATTTTGTAACTCAATAATTAGAAGAAAATTAATCTCTCTAAAATGTATTTGATGTTATAAAATAAGATAAATAGCCAATAAGCCCATGAAAAACAGCTCAACTTCTTTAGTCATCAGGAAAATACAAATTAAAGCTACAATTAGATACCACTACACTCCCTCTAGATTGGCTAAAAAATATCTAAAATACAAAATGTTGTCAAAGATGTGAAGAAACTTAAATGCTTAGACATTGTAGATGTGGAGCATAATTTGGCAGTTTCTAATATATGTAAATACATATTTAACATATTACAAAGCAATTAAACTCCTATGTTTTCATTTAAGATAAATGAGAACTTTATCACAAAGACATATACGAATGCTCATGGAAACTATAAAAGTATTTTTAAAAGTCAAAGATTGAAATTTTCATCACTGAGTTAATAAATATATGAATTGAGGTATATCTAGACAAAGGAAAAGTATTTATCATGATAAACAATGACCTACTGATACACAAAAAAGTTTGGATTACTCTTAAAAAATATTTCTGAATAAAAATATGTAGTCAGAAAACATAACTAATATATATTTCAATTTGAAAGAAGTGCTAGGAAAGATAAATCTCATCTGTAATGGCAGAAGGAAGTTCATTGTTTTCCTGGGACTCGGTGTTTCATGATTAATTGCAAAAGTGAAAAGGAATCTCTTTGGAGTAACAGTAAAATTGTTATTTAGCTTGCTGTGGGTGGTTATATGAGCATATATTTGTAAAAATTAATCAAATTGCACACTGATAATGAATGCATTTCATTTTATGCAAAATATATCTCTGTAAGGTCAGTAAAAGAAAATATTTTGTAAAATTCCCAATGAAATACAGATTTACTTGGAGTAATGGGATAAAAAGGTATATTATAAATATTGATTATGGTCAATATTGTTTCCATAAGCAGCATATTGAGGCTTGGTAAGAGGAAGTGACCTACTAGAGGGAAAGATTGATGCAGGTGATTTCTTTTTCTTTTAATATGCAAAATTATAGTAATAGGAGGTATTTTTTAGTTAACATTGTATCATAAAGAAAAATATAACTGGCGATGAAATGATAAAATTAGTACAGACACACAAAAAATCTTACTAACGTGGTTCTTTTTATAGAGTTCAAATTACAAAGTAGTACATAACAA
>NW_007782553.1:0-2934 GCF_000696425.1 Galeopterus variegatus
TATTTTAAAATACAAAGCATCTCAGCAGGTACAACAGCTTCTCTGCCTGCACACTTCCTGCATCCCATCTTATGCCAGATTAACCATCCCAAATGTGAAAACCCTTTATGACTTCGTACTTCTAGTTATCTCGCGTGAAGGGAATTAAGGATTAGTGGCCAGGGTCCAAGATCGTAAGACTCTGTACAATTCTGATACTTTACTTCTCTGTGCTTGTTATTTAAAAAATTTTATTCCATGTTTGGTCATTTTTATTCATTCAACAAACATTTATTGAGCACCTATTGTCAGGTGTTATGCTATACTCCGGAGGTACAAAAGGAAAATGAGTAAGAATCAGTTTTTGCCATTAAAGAGTTTTCAGTCTTGTAGAGCAGTACGGCAAGAACAAAGGCTGCCCACTCAGTAGATCTCCCCTTCTTTCTTGTTAACAGAACCCCAATTTTGTTCAGACAGTAATGTGTCCAGCCAGAGGAATGATCTGAAATTTGTCTAGGAGCGAACATGTGAATGAAACTTAAGGGCAAGTCTACTGGGGATTTGGGGAAGGATTTTCCTTCTGATAAAAGGCATGAACCAACCACCTACTTCCTATTTCTTGACACCCTGTTGTATGAGCCCATGAAGCTGCATCAGCCCTCTTGAAATCAAGGGAAAGTCCTGTTGTAGAGATGATCACCAGTGCCACAACATCACTGAACTGCTGATCTAGCTTGCAACTGCTTATTTCTAGACTTAACTTTCTGGAAGTTTGTGTTTAAGCCACTATTAGTTTTCCTTACTACAGCAAGGGAGAATGCCATGCAAATAAGTATTTGAAATACAGTATAATAAATATGATTGTTGAGTCATGCACAGGAAAGCAGTATACTTAGAGGTAAAAAAGTAAACAATACTCTCTCCCTGACTCTAAGAATCTCAGTCCGGGAAGAAGCAGACCGAATAAATGCATATTTGTAGTGCATATAATAAATGCAATACTAGAGATGTGCACGGAATAATCTGGGAGTACCAAAGAGGAACGTCTGATACAGGTGTCTATAGTATTTGCTCATGAGCAGAATGAGCTTAAGTATTTTTTCAGGAGCATCACAGATATGTCTCTGTCCCTGTTAGTGTATCATACCAGTAGGCACATGGTATCAGTTTGGCACATTACTGGTTAGGTTAAATTGGATTACAAGGTTCAGGAGGTGTATGCCTGATTCTCCCATTTTAGTTTACCATTTCCCTTTGTCATTAACAAGCATTTCATGAGCAGATATTTTGAGACTATGTAGATATACCATTTCATTAAAATTTGCCCACTAGTTTTAGCATTTATTATTATTTATTATGCTGAATAAATTATTACAAGGATGTTTTTAAATTAAAATTTTAAAACTCTTTCATTCCTTCTATATTTATTTTATGAAATACTATAAAAGGAGAAACTTTTCTCCTCCCCACTTATTTATTCATTCAGTCATATCATTATGAACTTATGGATTCCCATTTTATTCAGTAATTAATCTGTAAATATTATTAATTTTGATGCTCAAATTATCCTAGAATTGGCAGTGGGAGCCCTTTCAAACTTCCTCCTGTACATTTATTCTTTAAGAATTTCCTTAATTTATTGCACAAGAATTTATCCCAGGCTCATCTTGAACTTTCCCTGCTCTACACATGAAATCAGCCATTTCTCCAAGTGACCCTGGTTTCTTTTAGTGGAGAATGGTGTGATATTTAGAAACCAAGATCTGAACACTAGATATACTCATTACTACTGGGGTGTCATTGCTTCCAGATCTTCTCAGTGGACATAAGAACTAGATGAATGTATAAACACATTTATACATATGTCTATACCATATATAGATATAACGTATGTATACAGATATAGAAGTAAAAAACATATATTTATTTATATATATAGAAGGAAGATATATAGACATAGAAGTAATATATATTCTTTCTGTTTTGCTTTAGTTAGAAAACCCGAGTAGCTATAAAACAGATAAGTATATATTTATATAGATATAACATAAACCATGAGTTCATACTGATACTTCCAATTCTAATCCAACATATTCTTCGACAGTGAGAAATCTGGCCCCGTTACCCTCAATATACTTACTTGTTCAATCCTAGAATATACTAAAAGCAATTTCATAATTGCTGACCCATACACTGTGACAAACAACTCAACTAACTAGACTTTAAAAGTTACTGTTATCTTCAGTCTAAGGTTTATCTCTCCTTTAGCACTTTTTGAAAATTATTTGTTTATGTAATGTTTCCCCACTTAAATGTAAGTGCCTTGAAGGCAGGGTCAAATTCTTGTTTTTCTTACGTTTCCAAAGACAAGCAAAGGCACTCTCACCTATAATGTACTCCAGCAATGGTTATTGAATGAATCAATAAATGAGTGACTCAAACTCTCAATTATTCCCATTACCTATAGTAGAAAGTCTATCGTTTAAGGCTTTTTACTAATCCTATATTCTACATTCTGTTAAATGGATCCTCCTGTATAAAAAACTCACTATCTTCACAATTTACCTTGCATTCTTAGCCTCTGGTCTCTTATTTATGCTCTTCTTTTTGCATGAATACTCCTTTTCTCTTCTTATCCATTACAGTTCAATCTCACTTAAGTAAGAGAGATCTCTCTTTTAATCAAAATGCTCATAACTATTGCCCTGAATTACTAACTTCACATGTGTATATAATCATGCATCATAGATATTTTCTGTATGTGCTCAAATATTGTGTATTTCACATTGTTATGCTGCCTATCATGTTCAGATTCTGTGCAGTGTCTATGACAGTGTGGGTGGCGATAAATGAATGCTTGCTAATGAGTGAGTGAATGACAGGTGGTTGTCAAGCATGTGAGTGCAGGGTTTTAGTAAGTCCTCTAATGCCATCCCAATCTCTCTACTCAAGTAA
>NW_007782554.1:0-1037 GCF_000696425.1 Galeopterus variegatus
TTTTTTTATTTTTTTTTTTTTTTTTTTTGCGGCTGGCCAGTATGGGAATCTGAATCCCTATGTGATTTATGTGGCAGTGGGAAGGAGGCAGGAGGAAGAGATTTGCATGCAAATAAGCCTTGGGGTTTCTTGTCCCATAACAGATGCTACATATGTGTTCGTTCACTTCCCTCCCAGGGAGTGACGCTCAGCCTGAATTGCAATGGTCTGGATGGTTCGAGAGATGTAGTGTTCATTCCTTGTCATTCAGCCCCACCTATTGATCCTTTCAAGAATTACAACCTGGCAGGTGGAGGGAGGTCAGGGATTAATTGGGTGGGGGACATGGGATATAATTGCAATTTGTGGTAATGGGCATGCTGCCAGTATTGATCTGGCCATCACGTCTTGGGCACAAGTGGTGACGGTCAGCTTTGTACCCCGTGAATATTTATAATAAAAAAAAAAAGAAGTACAACCTGGGGTGAAGATAATGCTGTCTCCTCTGACACTGCTTGTGAATATCCAGGTTTGTACATTTCCATAAAGGATGTAAATACATTAAAATGCCTATAGGTGTGGAAGAAGTTCTCTCCCAGGCTCCCCTTTAATCTGCATTTTGTTTTGGATTTGTAGGGGCAAATCATCTAGGCCTCACTTAACAAGTGTTCTATGTCCTATGTAGGCACTTGGTGGGCTCCCTTCACAATAGTTCCATGATTCCAACTTCAAATCAGAAGTAAATCCCAGGGCCGGCCTGGTGGTGCACTGCTACAGTGCGCCACTTGGGAGCACAGAGGCGCTCCCGCTGAGGGTTCGGATCCCACATACAGACCGGTTCCGCTCACTGGCTGAGTGAGTTGCGGGTGCAACACTGAGGGTTGTGATCCCGTTGCCGGACACGAAAAAAGACAAAAAGGAAAAAAAAAAAAAAAAGAAGTAAATCCCAAAACTTGGATCATGTAGCATGAAAATAATACAATTGTTTCCCAGATATTCACATGCCTGACTATTTCTCATTCTTCAGTCTTCAGCTCAAATATTGCCTCTTCTTAGGT
>NW_007782554.1:1979-2934 GCF_000696425.1 Galeopterus variegatus
TTCATAACTAAAATGATTTATCATTTAAGTATTTCCTGCCTGTTCATCATTCATTGGCCCCTGTAGAAAGTCAGCATCCTATTCTGTTCTAATTTGATTCTCACTACCACTCTTCAGGACTAGTATTATCTTCGCAAATACCCCCTTTTAATTTAAAGGCAGTGCATTCTCATGGCAGAATATTGAGAGCACACATGAAAATAGCTTTTAAAAGAAAGTAAAAATAACCTGTAAATCTCACCACCAAGAAATAACATGTATTGATGGGGAGATTTTTAAACTTATAAAATATCACTCGTAAAACAAGAATGCAATTAAAATCTATGGTGAATGACACAACCTCAAAATAAGATAAATGTAAATAGAAACTATAATAACCTACCATTTTTCACCTATCAGATTGGCAGAGTTCAAACAGCCCTATAGTTCATTGTCACAGGGAAGAGAGAAACAGGTCCTCTCATGCACTGTTGGTGGAAGAATCGATTGGTACAAACTCTTTGGGGAACAACTTGGAAAAATTGATCCAGACATAAAATGCATATGATCTTTGCTCCAGTAATTCCACTTCTAGAAAGATATCCTACAGAAACAAGTATATGTACAAAAATATTCATCACAGCAGTTTGTAGTAGAAGAAAAGACTGAAATCCATTGGGGGGGTCTTATCCTGGGGCCACAGACTCCCAGAGCATTTGTGGATAAAACTGTATTTTGGTATAATTGGTTTTCCTTGAATTCCTATGTATTTTACTTTATGTATTTAAAAACATTTTTCTGAGAAGAGTTCCATAGGTTTCACCAGACTGCCAAAGGTAACAACAGCACAAAAAGCAACAAAGACCCCCTTCATCACAAGGGGATGGTTAATTTGATTAAGGTCCTTGCATACAATGGAATACTAATTGAATTATTAAAAAGAATTAGTTTTAGCTACATGTATTGATCTAGAACA
>NW_007782555.1:0-1375 GCF_000696425.1 Galeopterus variegatus
GGCCGGCCCAACTATCCTATTTTTTATTCTTCATTCAATGCCTTTATTGAGCACCTACTGCATGCCAGTCAGTGGTATCCTTAGTAAACATACAAGCTGCCTACCAATATAAAGCTTATAGTCTAGTAATGAATTACAAGAAAACAAACAAAAATGTCAGATAAAAGTAAGTGCTAGGAGCAACTGTGTTGCTACTTTGGATTGGGTGGAAGGGGATGATATTTTCCTCGAGAAGTGAATGAGAAGGAACTAGCCATGGAAGAACAGGGAGCAGAGAACTGTGGGAAGAGGAAATGCTTCCCAGTATAAGGTTTTGTTATGAGAAATGTAAGTGCTGATCCCCCCACACCTCTGAGCCCAGCTGTCCTTGCAAAGTGAGCCTCCAACCCTACTGTCTGACTTACCAACAACCATCTCCCCCTCCTCCAGACCTTAACAAACAACTTTTGGATCAGTTCTACCAAATTTGGAAATTTCCCAGCTACTTTCAGCTCAGTTTCCTTCCCAGCTGTCCCTCCACTTCAAACAGGATATGGACAGTTGTATTTCATTCTCACAAAATCACAACCCATCTAGATCTTTCTTATAGATGGCTCCACACCAATATCGATGGTTGGTAAGATCTCTCTCAATTGCTTAGACAGTCTTAAACGAAAGCACTGAAAAGTAGTGAAGTAAATTGCCCTAAGCCAGACTTTGAGGCTTTCCAGAGCCCTTTTTTACAGGAATTTGAAAATAGGCACATTCCATTTTGTCCTTTGTTAGAGAGCTATTGACAATAAACAGAATTCAGCTGGGAATTTGCACTGTAAAACAGAACACTGAACAAACCAAGCTTTCTCACCCAGTGTACTACTCCCCCAGATTCTGCTGATCCTCACACAGGGTTCAAGCAAGTACATTTGGAAGTTTATGGGGGACTAAACTCTCAAGCATTTGTTTCTTGAATTCTTTGTTATTTTGACTGGGCTGGAGACTGGTCCACAAGCCACTATCAGAATCCACCCATCTTCAGTTCCTGTAAATATTATGTCTACACAGAACTATGTGAACTATTTCATAGCTAGAATACAAACCAGGCTATGAAAACTTGCTAATGGGAATGATGTAAGAAGAGCATTAAAACTTAAATGAGAGAAAATTCAGTAGCAAAGGGAAAAGTGGGCTAAAGGATTATATATGTGTTGAGGGAAGAGGGTAGCTCAACCCTCAGAGATTCATTATTCAGCCCATGCTTGATTATTTAAATCCAGCAGCAAATGTACGCTGACACATTCCTGGGTGCACTAGGGTGACTTTCATTACAGCAAGTAAAATAAGCCAAGTTCAGTTCCCAGAGAGGTCATTCCTATCGTAGTTGATACTAATTGTTCCA
>NW_007782555.1:2436-2934 GCF_000696425.1 Galeopterus variegatus
AATAAGCCAAGTTCAGTTCCCAGAGAGGTCATTCCTATCGTAGTTGATACTAATTGTTCCAGGCAATGGAGTCCTAAGGGAAGCTGAGGCAGCAACTGTTGAACTCTCAGTGATTCCTAGGAAGAGGAACTATAGGCAGCTGCTGCAATGCATTTTGGAGCCGAAGACTAAATTCAATCTGACTGCAAACTTCTGTATCAGGGACCGTCTCCCATCTTCAGCAGGCCCGGCCTCTAGAACATTTGTGAAAAGGCATCATTCCATGAAATTAAATATGAGTTACTACTATTTTACATATGTTCTCTGCCCCCACTTCCCACTCTTCTCATTTCAGCCTACTCTTTCTCCAGATCTCAAAATGTCACATCCTCATAAAGTATTTCTCCTGAGCACCCAGGTTGAATTAGGAACCTTTTAGAAGCCCTCACTTCACCCTGGGCTTTTCTTTTCTTTTCTTTTTTTTTAAAAAGATGACCGGTAAGGGGATCTTAACCCTTG
>NW_007782556.1:0-2934 GCF_000696425.1 Galeopterus variegatus
TCTGTGAGCTGCCAAAGTCCCACCTTGCTGCCTTCCTCCCACCCCACCCCATCCACACTAGTGCGAGGCCCAGTTGCTGGTTGTCTTCCCCCTTTACAGAGGGACATAACCAGTGTGGCACTTATCAAGTAACTGCTCCAGAAATGTAGTTACCATTCATTAAGAGTCTTCTGTGTGCCAAGCACTGTCAGCTGTTAGCATTGGTTATCACATTTAATCCTAATAGAACCTTGGGCTTAATAAAAGTCACTGGGCTTCTGGCCTCCTGGATCTCTTATCAGTGAGCGTTGTCTTCGCGGAGTCCCTTGGACTACTCAGCTCTACTACGTAGACAAGGACAGTGGTTATGGAAGCTGCAGGACCCACTGCCTATGAGTACACCTGCTCCCTGAGCAGGGCAGCCACAGCCTCTGGGCCTGCCAGCAGCACATCAGCAGGAAGGGCAGGGAATGGGGGAAACCTGAGGATGCTTTCACTTTCCAGATTATGGCTCCAGCAGGATCACCCCCCTGACTATAATCAACAGCTGAGATGTTATCTCTGATGCCAGTGAATCCAACTGCTTCAAAAAGCAGGGAATCTGCTACAGCCCTCAGCTCATAAGTCCAGCCAAGAACACAGCCTGGAACATTTGGTCCACAGCACCTCTGGTCCCAACTCCTCTGCTTGGAACGGCTGCGTTTCTCCCACACCATTCTCAGGCCACCTCACCCGGCACATTCCAGGAATGATCAAGTACAATGCCAGGGAAGCAGAGGGTTAAGCCCCAGGGTCACTTTGCTGGAGCCAGAACACTCTTTGGTCACAGGGTGGAAGAGTTCCCTCAAAGACACTTCATTAGGAAGTGCCAGTTCCCAGGGTCTTGACCAGGCAGTTGCTAAAGAGGACAGTCACAACAGGAGCCAGCCCCTCTGTCCAGCTCCAGACCTCAGGGGTTTCATCCCACCCTGTCTACCAGCCCAGCCCCAGGAAAGGCTGTCATTCTTCCTGGATTCACCTCCTTTGGGAAAAGCACTGCAACTCTCCCACACTGCAGGGTGGGCCAGAAGCCTCGCAGTCAATTCCTCAAATACTTTTCTGAGCTGGTACTATGTGCCAAGTTTATATTACAGCTACTCTCTATGTCTATCTTTTTCCCACTTCCTGGACTCTTTCTTTTTCATGTGGAACCCCTTTCAGAACTTAACACAATGCTTTACACATAATAGAGCTCAATAAATATTTAGTTGAATTGAAGTGTGAAGACCACATGACTGGAAGCCCTTTCCAGTCCCGCCTCTTGCTCTATCCCCTCCGTGTTTACCTCCTAGTTCACCAACCCTGCTTGCCTAAAATTTCCTGAACATCTAATACCAGCTGATGCCTACAGAGTGCTCACCATCTGCCAAGTTCTTTACCAAGCACTTTACCTGTTTTATCTCACTTAATCCTCATGACAATCCTGATGAAGAGACAGTACTATTTTTAGCCTATTTTACAGATGAGGAAACCAAGGCACAGAAAAGTATAGTGCCCATTAGTGAAGCCAGAGTGTGAACCAGGCAACCTAAGTCGAAAGGCTGTGCTCCTAACCCTGAATCCCACCTCCCTGAATATAACAGACTGCCACATCCTGAATGGACCAAAGCAACACATGCTGGCCCCTCTGTTTAAAACACCCCAGTCCATCTAACAAACACTGATCTGTGTGCCAGGTATTATCATTTATTATCTAATTTTATTCTGGTTATTATTGTTTTCTTTTTGACAGCTGAGAAAACAGAGGCTCATGGGAGATTGACTTGCCCATGGTGACAAAGCTCGTGATGACCAAGTCTGTTTCTAGAGACCTGTTCTATTTCCCACTGCCCAGCACTGCCACTCTGCCACATTGGCACCTCCAGCTACAGGACTGTCAGGATCAAGGCTGGAACTTCGAGGAGTGATCTGAACATTGCCCACTGCCCTGTTCTCTTCCTTCCCCAAATAAGTGTGGATTCTAGAGGAACCCAGTCTGAATGAGGCAGGAACATGGGTAATATAAATAGGGCTTTAGAAATGCATATTGCTTTCACTGAACTAGAGCTGTCTAGTGTGAGCTGTCTGGGCATAGGTGACACGCGGGTAGAAGCTCTGAGCTGTGGTTGATGGGATGACATAGGAACTAGACATGCAGTACGGAAAGGTCAAGATTCTGAGTGCTGAGCAACTACAGAGGAGCCAGAAGAATGGTTTGAGGCAGGGTTTCTGGAGCTGCCAGGAAGCAGTTTATTCACTGATAAACTAGGAAAGACTGGAAGCAACTTGGAAAAGGTGGAGCAATTGGAAGTGAAGATGGGGCTTTGCCCAAGCAAATGGAAAGAGATAGTACTGAATAGGATCTAGGAAGGGGAAAATTCACTGCCTTGGAGTTTGGGTGGAAAATTACAATTTCAGACACTTATAAAGCACTTACTCCATGCCAGGCAGTGTTCTAAGTATTAATTCATTAAGAGAGAACATTTCAGATTTAGAACCCAGGGGTAGACCAGACAGGACAGTGAGGACCAAGAATGTAGGATCATGGCTACAGGTATCAGTCAGACCATTCCAAAGAATCAACATATAAGATGGGCTCACCTATTTGAAAACAGAGACTGTGCACCTGCAACTTGGCTCCCTGTGTGGGGTTTGCATCTGGAGGTTGGCAAGAGCTGACCACACGTCTCTTCCCATCTCTGTTCAGTGGCACATGTTGGCAGTTTCAAATGGGCCGTGGTGGGAGCATTTATACAATGGCAATCAGCAAACGCTACAAATAGGGTCTCCCCCTCCCCTCGCCCCCAAGAGCTGTTTGCTAGCATGTCAACCTAGATCCATGGTATATCTATGGAGTACTGCCTAACGTATTCAATGAATTTATTCAACAAGCTCTGATTCAGTGCCTACTTCATCCAAGTTGCCAGCTCAGAGGTA
>NW_007782557.1:0-780 GCF_000696425.1 Galeopterus variegatus
CTGTGGAAAGAGTAGGTGAGTGTTCTGGGAAGGTTTCAAGGAGGAAACGTAGCTTGAAACAAGTTTGAAGAGAATAAGATTTTATCAGACTTTTAAAGGAGGCTGGGAGGGCATATACAGAAGCAAAAATTGCATTTTGCAGATGCAAACACAAGGAGCCTGGGAATAGTTTGATGCATTTGGAGAACTACCTGTAATGTAAGGCAGAAGAAGTAAATATGAGAAAGAGAAGCCAGTGAGGATGGAGAACGGTGAGGGATCATAAGGCATCTTAACTTCCTTCTAAATTCATGTCCTTTTCTCCCTCTCCTGCCACCTCAAATTCAGGTTCACCGTTTACAGTTCTATTAGCCCTGCCCCTTTCTCATGTCCCTTGATTAGTCCTTAATCCTCTAGGCCAATACTGAAACAGCTGCCTAGCATATTTCACAGTCAGGGAACCTGATGTCCCTGTGATAAACCATCTTGCTGAGATTGTCACTGGCAGCTTTACTTCTAGTGTGATTGCTGAAGAATTTGTCTAACAGAATGAATGATCAACTCTGAGTAAAAGGGACTATGAAAAACAGCATTGAGGCAATGCAAACTGAAATACAGGTGGCTGCTCCTGCCATTTGGCACCAACCGACCCAACACTGTCAACATCACAATATGATATTTGTTCCCAGTTTTTTTACAGCAACACTTGAAATACAATGTGGCATAAATCATGTTTATTGTAAGTATCAATTTGAGAAATTTCTGACATGCCAGAAGAGGAATAGGTTTATTATGAAAAGC
>NW_007782557.1:2558-2934 GCF_000696425.1 Galeopterus variegatus
TTGCACTAATTAACATTTTTCATGAATTTCATGTGTTGAGGATGAAGCTCAAAATCCTCAGCAGAGCATATAAAACACTTCATGATTGTTCTTACACTTGCCTGTTCTTACATCTTCAACTCCTGCTTGGGTCCCATGTGCACTCAAGGTCCTTAATTAAAGATGTGTCATCCTTAATTTTCTATGTCTTCTCCTGCTTCAGAAGCTCGGACCTGTTCTCTGTGTGCTTTGTGGTTGGAACGCTCATCTTTCCCTACTACAGATTTGAAAGCCTTAACCACAATGTAAAATTGTCACTTTTTACTTTTCATTTATATCAGAAAAATTCTTCCTCTGGTCTCTCCTCCATGTTTCTTTCTTCATAACTTTTATGCTA
>NW_007782558.1:0-544 GCF_000696425.1 Galeopterus variegatus
GCAGCACCAGGACCACAGTCCTGTCTAATTTTTCAGTCTGGTCTGGGCCACTCTTCACCCATCTCATGTGTTCTGAGTTTCATCAATAGCCTATTTAACATTTTCCAAATATCACCTGCTTGTCACAGCTCAGACATTTTGCATGTGCATTTCCTCACATATGAAATTCTTTTTCTTCTTGTCTTACCCATTCCCACTCTGGACTAAGTTCCATATTAATTCTTGTGGAAAACCTTCCCTCTCTTGAACTGAGGTTGTTTTCTTTAACCACCCCTAACCTCTCTGTGCATGCCTCTGAAACACTACACGTATTACACAGGAGCATGATGAACTGTGTGCATGACTGCTTGCTTAAGGAGCTCTTAGAGGTCAGGCTCATCTCAGTATCCCCCAGAGAAGGAAATGACAAAGCTAAGGGCACTTGAATGGGGACTGTTGAAGTGATGGTTGTATGGAAGGCTGGATGGATGGATGGATGGATGAATGGATGGATGGATAGATGGATGGATGGATGGATGGATGGATGGATGGATGGATGGATGGA
>NW_007782558.1:2613-2934 GCF_000696425.1 Galeopterus variegatus
GTTTATGTGAAAGATCTTCATAAGTGATAAAACATTACACAAATGGGCATTTTGTGATTAATAGTAAATCGGTGGAAGAATGACATGAGTTAATCAACCCATTGTTTGCATCTGACAGAAACAAAAAGCAAATTTTAGTTTTATTTGTTTTTTTCACATCTGACTAACTTTGCCTGATCAAACTGTGATCTTGACGTTATTCACTCAGCTAGCAGGTTCTTGGTAATTACACCCACCAGGTTCTCTGCTTGGCACAAATGTTTCCAAATTGAATCAGAAATGGCTCTTTACCTTCAGGCTTTACTGACTCCTGGGTACCAG
>NW_007782559.1:0-493 GCF_000696425.1 Galeopterus variegatus
CAGATATATGGAAAAGTCTGGGGACCTAAGAAGAGATCTGTCACAGGGCTGGAGTCACCACATAGAGCATTCACTAGAGCAATGTCAAGGAGAAATGTGGGGTCAGAGTTGCAGCAGAGAAATCCCATCAGCACCATGCCTAATAGAGTGGGACCTCCATGGAGACCCCGGACCTGTGTAACTACTCAGGTGCAATGCCAACCTGCAAGAGCTGAAGTGTGGCCTCAGACCAGGAAAGCCATAGCAGCAGAGCTGCCCAAGGACTTGGGGACCCAACCAACACAACAGCATGCAGAGGACATCAAACATCGAGTCAAGACACATGATTTACCAGTTTTAAGATTTGATGCCTGCCCTGCTGGGTTTTGGACTTACTTAGGACCTGTTACCCCTTTCTTTTGGCCTATGTCTCCCTTTTCAAATAGGAATATGTTCCCTATGTTTGTCCCACCATTGTATCCTGGCAGTGGATAACTCATATTGATTTCACAGA
>NW_007782559.1:2282-2934 GCF_000696425.1 Galeopterus variegatus
TGGCTTGCTTGTGCCACACATTTTTACATGCAGGGAACTTGTGAGATTGCAAAAGTGTCTCGTCCCTGAAATGCTTGCCACAGTGTTTACACATTATTGTGCATATTTCGTTTCTCATATTGTCCATTGCAGGTCTGCCCTGACTCGTGCACAATGCCCTATGGAGCCAAGGAGAATACAAAAACCTCCATTTATTTTTCTCCAAAGTGTTCTGCTTGAAATAAAGTTCAAGTTCAAACCATTGACTCTTAAGGCCTCAGAATTACACATCAGTGATGAGGATGTATGCAGCTATAGCCCCCTAATGAATTTTCAGAAACATGGACTCAGTGTTGGAAAGGGACCTGGGCCTTCTGAGTTCTTTTAGTTTTCCACAACTACCTACCCCTGCTTAAATACCTCCAGCCACGTGGTGCTTGCCCTTCTTAGAGATCGCCCATTCTTCACTCTGAAAACCCCCACTGTTAGCCATTTATTTTTTCACATATTGAGCCAAAATCTTACCATCTTCTACAGTCTGTGTCTTCTCTCCAAGATGACTGTTCTCAAGAGCACTCAGGCAATGAGAAAATCCTCTTCTGCTACAAACTGTGTTCTCTTGTATAAATTAACTGCAGGTTCTGTGGACTGAATGTTTATGTCCCCCCAAATT
>NW_007782560.1:0-916 GCF_000696425.1 Galeopterus variegatus
AACACAATTTTCTTTCTTATTGTTTTTCTCTTTTACCTGCAGGTGATGTTTAAAGCATACTTAATTTAATGATTATGGATATATAAATTATCTGAAGGATTTTTCTGAATAAATTTTACCACATTATTCGAAGAGAAAATTAATGATCATCAATACAACACGTAAAGCATATTTTAAATACAACTAGGTATGTTTGTGTTACTAAGTGTGCATATGTGATTACATGGAGTGAGAAAGTATTTTGGGTGTAAATTAATTTCCTGACAGTCTCTTTCACATCTTCTTCTAAGGCTGTAGATAAGGTGATTTAGCACAGGGATCACAATAGTGTAAAACACAGGACTTACTTTAATAAGAATTTTAGAATTTGGGCACACAGTAGAGGAGGAGGAGAACACCGTGGAAAATAATGATGGCAATGAGATGTAAGGCACAGGTAGAGAAGGCTTTCTAAAGTCCACCTGCTGAAGGCATCTTGATGACAGTGACAACTATGAAGACATAGATGGTGAGGGTGATCAGGAGGCTACAAGCGTCATTCAATGTAGAAATGACTAACATCACCATCTGGCTGAAATAGGTGTTAGAGCAGGATAAAGAGAGAACGGCAGAATGTTCATAACAATAGTGACTTATAATGTTTTGTCTATAGTAGGATAGATGTGTGGATATGTGACTGTCAAGGAACAGAGTCTACCCCACATGTAAGTTCCAGCTACCAGGAGAGCACAGAGCTTAGGAGACATAGCAACTGTGTAGAGCAGGGGGTTACAAAGAGCCACAAACCAGTCATAGACCATCACCACTAATATGCACATTTTCACAATCACAAACATGCAGGCAAAGAAAAATTGCGTCATGCGTCCTTTGAAGGAGATAATTCTGACTTCCACAACTAAGATTTCTAGTAGTTTGG
>NW_007782560.1:2713-2934 GCF_000696425.1 Galeopterus variegatus
AGGAAATGGTACAAATAGTGAACAGGAGGTGGAAAACATAATGAGAGACATGGTGAAAACAAAACTTTCTTTCCTGATTCCTTTCTAACTTTTCCATTTGTCTTAGATAGAAATTTCCACCAAGATTTGAATGCATCAACATAAAATCATTAATTTCCACTTTTTTCTCAATCCTTCTCACCAGAAGTCAGATATCTTTTGTAGACTTATTTACTAAAGTC
>NW_007782561.1:0-452 GCF_000696425.1 Galeopterus variegatus
AAATAAGACTATCAATTAAAATCAGGTGGGGGAAGATGACAATAGAGGAAAGGGGAAGGAAGTGAAAATATTCTAACTTCACCATTGTTCCTAGTGAAGAGTTAATAGAGTCTATCTAAAGAAATAGAGGATTAAGGTAGTTACATAAGATTACAAAGCTAAAAACCAGAACAAAACTAGAAATCATCCAAATTACTAGAAGAAACACATTCAGAACAATGCAAACAACTGGGGGAATCTGAATAAGATTGGTGGTTATATAATGACAATATTCTGATTATACTATTGTATGAGGGGTCTTCCAAAAGTTCATGAAAAGATTCATATTATCTTTTAATTCCACTTTTCCACGAACTTTTTGAAATACTTCATACTATAGTTTTGCAAAACATTACTAGTCGGGGGAACTGGATAAAGGGTATATGGAATCTCTGTAGTATTTCTTACAAGTG
>NW_007782561.1:2424-2934 GCF_000696425.1 Galeopterus variegatus
CCTTTAGAATACTAGTTATGGTAAATTTTTCCTCTTACTCATTCCCACCTCTCACTATTGTAAGTGGATGTGTAGGTAGTAGTTAAGTGTATCATTCATTCCATAGGTTGAAGAATCCTGGAATTATGATACACTAGACGAAGAATGGGCATCACCTGGAAATTGCAGTCTCCAAGATCAACTAACATCTCTGAATATGAAAGCAGTAGAGCATGGTGGTTAAGAACAATGGACTTGGGAGACTCGTGGCTTGGGTTCAAATCCTGGCTCTGCCACATTATCTGTGTGTCCTAGTGAGAATTAAATGAGGTAATACATACAAAGAACTTAGAAAAATGCCTGGCACACAATATGTGCTCAAGAAAGAAATTTAATGGTCCCAAGTTTTCATCTCAAGGTGCTGAACATGACTCTGTACTGGCTCCCAGAAAGCTATTCATGTTGTCCGATGAATAGAGCAAGTGTTTGGAGCAGACATTTAAATGTGTTATTATCGGGCCGGCCCGTGGC
>NW_007782562.1:0-700 GCF_000696425.1 Galeopterus variegatus
CACCTCCAGCCAAGAGGAGCCAGGCTTTGTTGAACATCCACTTGGTGCCAGCTGTGGTGTTCGGGGCTTTTCACACACAACCTGGTGGAGCCTCAGGCCACCTTGTCAGGTTGGTATGGTCACCCCCGGCCCCAAGCCACAGGTGCAGAAACTGAGGCTCAGAGAAGCGACACGCCCAGGGGCACAGAGCTGGGCAGCGGCTGAGCTGGGCCTGGCTGATGCCATGGACCATGTTCTTTCCATCCAGTAGAAGGAAGGAGTTGACTCAGAACATGGAATATGAAAGCTGTAGTAGGGAACGTCCTAGAAGCAAACTGGAGTTGAGCACTTAGGACCCAGTGTACAGCTGTACGCCCTCCCCACCCCCACTCCCAGGGTGGGGGGCCCTTGGCCGCCTTTGAGGGAGACCCCGAGGGGAAGGGGACAGGCAGCAGCCAGATCCTCTCATTCCTTCCTCCTCTGGAGGGTGACATCTGAGCCTGCCCCCGGCTCCCGGCCTCCCTCCCCCTCCTCTGATCCTGCTGCAGCTGTTCTCCTGGGCACATTCCTGCGCACTTTCTCATTCCCACGTCTGGAGGCCTCGGCTGCTTCCCACCACCTTGAAGCCTGACCGCTCCTTGTAAAATGTCCTGGCTGTCAGGGCAGTGCTTTTATTGGCCCAGGGGACCCAGAAACAGGTGTCACTCAGGTCCAAGGAGGG
>NW_007782562.1:2473-2934 GCF_000696425.1 Galeopterus variegatus
TGTGCATTGTGTCCTGAGTGCCACGATCTTGAGCCTGTGTGTGTCTTCTAGAAACAGAGACCGCAGGGCTGGTAGGTCCTGAGGTCACCCCATGGCATCTTCCACAACTGCCCATGACAACATCCCTGTCCTTCAGATGATCAGCACCAGGAAACCAGGGCTGTGTGCTGCAACTCTACATGGTGGCCCTAAATCAGAATGCTGCTGTTTACTTCCGTTTCTGTGTTTTGTTTTGTTTTGTTTTGATTTTTTTGAACAGAAATCCCATTTTGGAGGTGCTAGAGAGACTCGCTAATTAACAATTCACACTGAATCTTTTAGTAACTATAAATAGCATTTATGGGGCATTTCTTATGCACCAGGAACAATCTCACCACTCTGCATACATTATCTTTATTGACCTCACCATCACCCTGTGAGGTAGGTGTGATTCTTCTGTCCATTTTGCAGATGAGATAACT
>NW_007782563.1:0-2933 GCF_000696425.1 Galeopterus variegatus
AGGTCACACTCCTTTGCCAGGGCAGCCCACATCCAATGCTGATTGATTGATGGATGAGAGCTTGAATCACCCCAGCTTGGACAACTCTGAAGTGCCATCCCAGCTTCAGAGCTCCCTGTGGGGTCAGCCAAGGCCTTGTGACCACATTGTGGCTCAACTTTCTCTGCCTGATCCTGCTTCCTTTCCTTCTCCCCAGGGATGATGATCCTGAGAACTCCCTAATAATGTCCTGCATGCTAGTGCTGCATCCTGGGGAGCAGTGGCTTTTGGGTTATTTCTAATTTTTGGCTTTCACAAGTGGTGCAGCTATGAACATTCCTGTATGGGTCTTCTGGTGAATATGTATGTACATTTCAGTGGGGTATATATCTCAGAGTAGGATTGCCGGGTTTTAGAACTAGCATGCACTCAGCTTTAAGAGATACTGCCAAACAGTTCTCCAAAGCGGTTGTACCAAATTACACTGTCACCAGCAGTTCTGGTTTCTCCACATCCTCACCAACACTTCATGTTGCTTCTCTTTTACACATTCGCTATTATAATAGGGGCGTCGTAATATTTCAGTGTGATTTTAATTTGTATTTGCAGTCTGTATACTTTTGAGGCACCTCTCCTGGGCCATTGGGGTATAGAGATTTCTCATATACCACTTCCCCCCATAGCCTCCCCCATTACGACATCCCCCACCAGAGTGGTACATTGATGAACCTAATTGACAGACACTTCATTATTACCCAAAGTCCATAATTTGCTCTTGGTATTATACATTCTTTGGGTTTGAATAAATGTATAATAACAACATGTATCTGTCATTGTAGGACCATACAGAGTATTTTCACTGCCCTAAAAATCCTCTGTGCTCTGCAGACATTCTTTATAATGATCACATCCCCCTTTATCCAGGGCAGGTGCAAATTTTCTTGTGCACTGAGACAGAAATTTATTAATTTTAATACCTTTCTACTTATTGTGTCCAGGTAAGACTGGTATCATTTTATATGGACTGGTAGTATTGTTGGGCCTATTAAGTTGCTGTAGGTCCCCTGGGGTAAGAAGTAGCAGAAGAGTAAGGGAAATCCTGGGCCATGTATCCAACAGCAAGAGAGGTGTGGTTAGTACTAGAAAGGGGCTTGGGGCCAGGGAAGGCAGTGAAGACACCAGAAGAAGCTGGATGGGGCAGCAGATGGTTAGGGGTAATATGAGAAAAAGAACATGAGTTTGAATATAAATAGACATGGGTGTAAATAGACCTAACTAGTTGTGTGACCTTGAACCTCTCTGACTTTGGGCCTCAGATCTTACATCTGTAAATGAGTAGATTTGGAGTAGAAAAACCTCCCATATCTTTTGTGGGACAGGGCAAGTTGAGGATACTGGGGCCCTGATCACCCTTGCCCTAGCTTGTGAGGTGGTGGTTCCATGTCAGAAAAGGCAGGCCAAGAAAGCATCATCTACTACCTCCCTTCCCCTGCCCTCCTTCAAGCACTCAGCTTCTAGAGCAGAAAGAAGCCTGCAGCATCCTCACCTCCAGCTCCAGAGCTTTGTCTCAGAGATCATGCCTGGGATATAAGCAGACCATAAACGGATAGCTCCCAATCTCTTCCCAAAGGAACTGACTTCATTTGCAATGGAGTATGGACGAGTTCAAACCTCAGGATGCTCCTGAGAACAGCGGAGGTTGTGGTGAGAGGTAACTGATTCATAATTTAATGATGATGCAACCTAGACTGTACGCCAGCTAGTTTGCAGGAATGAACTGGGGAATAAGACAGCTGGGAGGAGCCCTCCAGGGGACAGAACAAATCTCCAACATGAACCTCAGGAATTGTTCTCCCAAAGGAGTCACAATTTGATTGAACTGGTTTACAGAGCAATTTATGCCTTAGGGAATTGTTGAAAACAATAGAATAATTAGCAGGCATTTAGTAGAGTTGAACAGCTGGGAGAAATCAGGGAAAGAAAGAGAACGCTAGCAATACCTCTGTCACCCCAGGCGACTGTGGACACACCCAAATGTGCACCTCCCTGAGAGGCAACATCAGAGGATTAACGTTGGGGGGCTGGGAGAGGAGGAATAGACTTCACTAAAATCCAATCAGTCACTAAAAAATAAACAAGCAGATAACAACAACAAAAAACCTTGGAGGAAGATATCTGTGCCCAGAGCTGCTACAATATATTATTTAAAATGTCCAGTTTCCAATAAAACATTATGAGGCATATAAAGAAACAGTATGACCCATTCATCAGAGAAAAAGAAGGCAGTAGAAATTGCTTGTGAGATGTCATATTTAACAGCAAAAGACTTCAACATAGCCATTATGTAAATATATTCACAGAACAAAAGGAAACCGTGATTAAAAAAGTAAAGGAAGGTAGGATGACAGTGTTGTATCAAATAGAGAATACGAGTAAAGAAATAGAAATTATAAAAGAGAACCAAATGGAACTGTTGAAAAGTACATAACTAACATAAAACATTCACTAGGGAGGCTCGACCGTTAATTTGAAGTGGCAGAAAAAAGAATTACCAAACTCGACCATAGACCAACAGAGACCATGCCAGATGAAGAGCAGAGGGTAAAAAGGACGAAGAAAATGAACAGAACCTCAGAAACAGAGCTTGTGGGAGACCATCAAGTTCACCAGCGTATGTATAATGGAAGTACCAGAAAGAGGACAGAGAAAGGAGAAAAAAATATTCAAATAAATAAAGGCTGAAAAAATAAAAGGGGTGGGAGGGGAGAGATTGGTCAATGGGTACAAAGTTACAGTTAGGAGGAATAAATTCTATTGCTCTATTGCACAGTAGGGTGACTACTGAAGGGACGTACGGACGGACGAAGGAAGCACGCGAGAGCCGGGCTAACACTTCGCCAGAGAAGTTCCGCTTTATTCAAGGACTGCGCGTACATTTATAGGGTGCTGTGCTC
>NW_007782564.1:0-2933 GCF_000696425.1 Galeopterus variegatus
CCCGGTCCGGTACGGGCACGACACTGAGGGTTGCGATCCGTTGCCGGTCACGAAAAAAAAGGAAAAAAAAAAAAAAGAAAAAGAAAAAGAAATGCAGGGGAGTGGTATGTTTCTTCCCAATTATTAGAATTTTTATGAAACTAATAAATAAGAGAGTATGAACTAATGCAGGGATGCAAAAATTTATAAATGAAATAAAGAAAAACTCAAAAACAGCCCCCTAGAAGCAGAGGATTTGGGTACATGACAAAGGTGACATGTCTGAATGAAAAGATGGCCTGATCAATAAATGGATCTATTCATACAGGAAAGATTAAATGAGATCCTTACTTCAAATCATATTGAAAACTAGAAAATATTTTAGAACTTCATGTAGGAAAAGATTTTGTAAAAGTGTAAAAGAGACACAAAACTATTAATAAAAAATGATAAATTGGATTATATTTAAATTGGCAATTTTGTTAAAGCAAAAACACTTTTAAGAAGGTAAAAAGGAAGCAAACTGGGATATTATATTCACAAAATAAGCAACTGATAAATAATTTCATATGAATAAATAATTTATATCTTAATAAATAAATTAGAAAATTCCAAACAATCCTCCTCAAAAGCAATAATAAGCAAAATATCTGAACTAATATTACACAGACGAGGAAACACTTATGGCCACTAGGTATAAAAGGAGAGCTGCATCATTAGATATCCAGGAAAAACAAATCAAGACCACAAAAAGATATTACAGAATTGCGAAAAATTTAGAAAAAAACTGACATCATCAAATGTTTGAGGGGATATGAAATAACAGAATTTCTTATATATTACTCCTGGCAATCCAAACTGGCAAGCACTTTGGCAAATATTTTGACATTATCTACTAAAATTGGACGTTCACATATTCAACAACCCAGCAATTCCATGTCTATCTTTATGCCTGAGAAACTCTTGCATATGTAAAAGAGGAGACATATAAGAATGGTCATAGCAGGATGGCTTCTAACAGCAAAACTCAAAAGCAATACAAATGTTTATGAACTGGGAACTCATACACTGTTGGTGGGAATGTAAATTAATACAGCCATTATGAAAAACAGTATGGACGTTCCCATAAAAACTAAAAATAGAACTACCATGCGATCTAGCAATCACACTACTGGGTATTTATCCAAAGGAAAGAAAATTAGTATACCGAAAAGATGTCTGCACCCCCATGTTTATTGCAGCACTATTCACAGTAGCCAAGATATGGAATCAACCTAGGTATCCACTGGCAGATAAATGGATAAAGAAAATGTAGTGTGTGTGTGTATATATATATATAGATATATACACACACACACACACAATACTATATATACAATACAATACTACTCAGCCATAAAAAATTAAATCTTGTCATTTGTGGCAATGTGAATAAGCCTGGAAGACATTATGTTAAGTGAAATAAGTCAGTCACAGAAAGACAAATATCACATGTTCTCACTCATATGTTGAGGCTAAAAAAAAATGTTCAGCTTATAGAAGTAGAGCATCGAGTTGTGGTTACCAGAGGCTGGGAAGGGTTGGGGGCATAGGGAGAGGTTGGTTAATAAATATAAAACTACAGCAGATAGGTCCACAGTAGTGCTAGGTGTCTATAACTATCGGTAACATTGTACACTTTCAAATGGCTAGAAGAGAGGAGCTCAACTGCTCTCATAGTCTATTGTGACTACAGATATGCTGATTACCCTGATTTCATTATCACTCATTATATACATAATATATATATATACATAATATATATGGGGAATATAACTCTGTTACCCCATAAGTATGTACAAATATTAATTGTCAATTTAAAAAAAAGGAAAAAGAAAGAGGATGAATAAACTGTGGGTATTATACAGTAGTGCAAATGATCAGGCCAAAACAATATGAAATAATATGGTTGAAATTTAGCAATATTATTAAGTAAAAAAAAAAGTAAATAATAATCCAAAGATTATATACAACACATAAACCCTTTGTATCAAACTAAAAATAACTAAGATGGGTAAACATAAGTTTTAGAAAAACATTTATTAAGTATCTAAAATTTTGAAGGGTAAGATGGATTTTTTTTTACATTGTTTAAAATAACTAAGCATAAAAGTAAAAGAGAGCCATGCATGTGCATGAATTAATAATGAAATGGTGATATAAATCATGGATTATGGTGAATTCATTCCTTTGTTCTTAATGTCAAATTAACTGGGCAAAAGTAATTATTTAAAATAGTCAGAAAGTATGACAGAAAAGAGAAAGTAGAGATTAATACGAACCAGACTCTTGAAGAAGGATTTCTCAGAGGAGGTAGACCTCACACAGAGGAGTAAAGAAGATATTCCAGTCCAGGTGACTAT
The DNA here is from genome assembly GCF_000696425.1 of Galeopterus variegatus. NCBI lineage: Eukaryota > Metazoa > Chordata > Mammalia > Dermoptera > Cynocephalidae > Galeopterus > Galeopterus variegatus. The sequence goes on from NW_007782564.1 coordinate 2,382, forward strand.
GAAGAGCAGAGACTAGTGACATTACAATTCGTATGAGATTTGGGAGAGACATGTAAACAGATGGTTATTAAAGTGAAGATATCACACTAGTGAAGACAGATTTACAGGAGGGTTTTGAAATCTAAACAGAATTTAAGCCTATTTCATGGGAGTCTCTGTAGGCTCTTGGGGAAGGGACTATCATGATGAAAATATTGTTTGGATGATCAGCATGCCTGCAGGATGCGTGGAAAAAATGACATGTACACTCACAGGAAGGATTGGAATTCAAGAAGTCATTGTAGTCATCTAGGTAGGAGATGATAAGACCTGGATTAGGTTGGTTATAATTAAAAAAAAAAAAAAAGAAAGAAAAGATAGAAAGAAAAAGAAAAAGCAGACAATGTTGGATTTGGAATACATTTTTAAGAAAGTGTCTATGGAACCTGCTATCGACTGTAAAGTACGCACATCATGAGCATGTAAGAACAGTAATGGCATTAGCAACCACGGGCAAATTGAGAACAAGAATCCACATTGTGGGGAATGAGTGAAATAATCAGCTCACTTGCA
>NW_007782565.1:0-429 GCF_000696425.1 Galeopterus variegatus
GAGACATGGGCTTTGGACGGAGACCTCTAGTACTCAGTTTTCTCAGTTAGAAAATGGGGAAAGTAATAGTACATTCCTCATGGGATTTTTGGAGAATTAAATGAGATGCTCGAACAAGGCCTCCCCCATAGCTCTTGGAATAGCTCTGCTATTACTACTACTGTTACTGTCACTACTTTTGTAATGGTCTGACATGCACAGACAGAGCTGAGAACAGACACTGACTGACAGCATTCTAGTTTGCTTGGTATTAACCCACACATATCCAAGGCATTTCTCTTCAGGCCACATACACAAAGCAACTCCCCAGTTTGCCTCTAGACAAAAGCACCATCATCCCCACTAATCAGCAAAAATGACTCCTAGTCTCCAGACACCTAGACACAGCCAAATGCTTGCACCAGAGAGTGCAAAACATCAAATGGCCTC
>NW_007782565.1:2368-2933 GCF_000696425.1 Galeopterus variegatus
ATGTGAAGAATTGGGGATTCTGAAGTTAAGTGACTTGTCTTAAGTTCCATAAGTTAGGACAGGGAAAGAACCAGGATCTGGACCCAGAGCTATCTGGCTCCACTGCTATTTTCCTCAACCAACATGTCCCTAACTTTGGGCAACTTGTACAGAATTGGTATTGGTAAATGAGTTCTGCTAAATACATAAGACAATGCTGAGGTTCATTCTAGGTCATTCCCTCAACCTGCTGAACTATCTCACTTCTAGTGAAAGTAGGAAAATGTTGGACTGCACACATAAAGCTGGCCTTCCCTTTTACCAGCTTAAATGATTGGTTCAGAATTCTACTGGGGTGTCTGGTTGGCTCAGTTAGTTAGTGTAGTGCTGGTAACACCAAGGTCCAGGGCTTGATCCCTGTACCAGCCAGATGCCAAAAATAAAAATAAAAATAAAAATAAATAAATAATTCTATGGCAACCCAGAAAAAATTTTTAACTCATCCCAGGCTTATGAAGAGCAGCCGGGAGCTGGGTTCCTGTCTTAGGAACCCAAAGTCATGTTGCCCAGGTAACATGGGGCCTCC
>NW_007782566.1:0-333 GCF_000696425.1 Galeopterus variegatus
TAATTTGTTTGCTGTTTTTATTGTGGCCAGGGAATCAGTGTCATAAAGTTTAGTGGAGTTTTTCCGCCATTAGCTCTTAGACTTCATGGCAGCAGAACAACCTTAGGGGTTTCATCAGTGGGTCCCAGCCCCCAGCACCAGGGCCAGCGGGAGGCAAGTGCGGGGCGTAGGGGCCACCTTTAGTGAGGCGCCCACTCTCAAGGTTGGGCAAGTGCCTGAGATGAGCCTCACCTTAAACTTTGCACTGCAGGAGCCTCCCACACCTCACCCTAGTCCCAGTCCTGCCTAGCACATTTGTTGACGCTCCATAAGTATTTGCTCCGTAAGGTTTTT
>NW_007782566.1:1232-2933 GCF_000696425.1 Galeopterus variegatus
GTCCCAGTCCTGCCTAGCACATTTGTTGACGCTCCATAAGTATTTGCTCCGTAAGGTTTTTTGTTTGTTTTTGGTTCTCGGTGGCCGGCTGGTATGGAGATCCAACCCTTCACTTTAGTGTTACAACACTGTGCTCCAACCAGCTGAGCTAACTGGCCAGCCCTCCCGTGAGTATTTGTTGAGTGGACAAGTTAATCTCTCTTCCACGTGAGTAAGTGAGACAAAAAGAGGTTAAATAATTTGCCCAAGATCTGGCAATTGACAGATCCCGAGTTTGAGATTTGATCCCAGGCCTGGCTCCAGCAGCATCTGCCTCTCTCTCCCTGACCCCAGCTTGATCCTGGTTTTTTCTTACTCTCTCTCATTTCTGGGGTTGCCTTTTTCTAAGGGGTTGATAAGTTTACGTTCAGGGAAAATGAGAAGAAAACAAGTCTCTTGCTGGAAAATTGTCCTTCCCCCTCCCCACCAGGTCCCCTGGGGGACCAGTTGGATTTCCTTCTAGTCAATTGTCCAGCTGTGAGTAGAGAAAAATGTCCCTGAATGTAGCTCTGGGAGATCTCACTCTGAGCTAAGTATACCATTAGCCAGAGAGGAGCTTTTTTTTTTTTTTTTTGATCAGTAAGGGGATTACAACCCTCGGCATGGTGTGGTCTGCACCACGCTCAGCCAGTGAGTGCACAGGCCGTCCCTATGTAGGATCCGAACCCGTGGCCTTGGCGCTCCCAGTGCCACACTCTCCTGAGTGAGTCACGGGGCCAGCCCAGAGAGGAGCTTTTAAAAGAGCCCTGGTGCACTGGCCACGAGCTCCAGCCCTTCCACCGAATTTCTCTTTTGTAAGTGATTGGAGACTTTACTTTGATGTCTGGGAATATTCCAGTTCGGTGGAGGCAAAAGAGGGCAGGAATAAAAATGATCCTTAATAGGGAAGTCAGATCTGCCAGTACTGGGGAGTCTGGAAGTCAACAGGTCCTGGTTTGACACCATCCATAGGCTCTGGAAGTTGTTTCTGAAAACTTTGATGCAGTTTATGGGAAAATGAGTCAGGTAAATTGCCTGCTCACCCCAGGGACCTTTATTTATTTTTTCCTTTTTTAGTTTGATGGATCTATTTGATGTCTGGATATAGACCCTATTTTTGAGGATTACTAAATTGCACTTCCTTTTGTTCTGACAGTCATTCAAATCTTTGGGTGTCTATTATATGTCAGGCACAGTGTGGTTAGTTCTGGGGACAGGGGTGGAGAAGAGAGACATGATCCCTGCCCTTGTGGAACAGTTCTGATGAGGGAGATGATAGGACCCCACACTTGGCAACAGTTACTAACCAGAGAGAGGTGCTTGACATTGAGAGGGTGTGTAACGGGGAATCATGTTTGGTCAGTGACATGAGGGGAGGCTTCTGGAGGGGAACAGTGATTGAAGTGCCATCTGAAGGTGTAGAAGGAGGTAGCTGGGGGGCAGACAGAGGCAATAGCATGTGCAAAGGCCCTGGCGTGGCCAACGGAGTGGGTTGCACTTAAGTGGTGGGAGAAGGGCAGCGTGGCTGAGGAGAGAGAGTGTGAGGGGTCAGACCACCTGGAAGCCTTGGAGACCGTGGTAGTTTCCTGTGGCTACTGTAATAAATTACCCCAAACTTGGAGGCTTACAGCAATAAAAATGTATTCTCTTTTAGTTCTGGAGGCCAGAATTCTGAACAAAGTG
>NW_007782567.1:0-332 GCF_000696425.1 Galeopterus variegatus
CATCAGACCAAGCTCATCGATCTAAGTATACTCATCAGACCAAGATCATCGATCTAACTAAGCTCATCAGACCGTGATGATCGATGTAAGTAAACTCATCAGACCAAGTTCATTGGTCTAAGTTAACTCATCAGACCAAGATTTTCAATCTAAGTAAACTCATCAGACCAAGCACATCGATCAAATTAAATTCATCAGACCAAGCACATCGATCAAAGTAAACTCATCAGACCGAGATCAAAAACTCATCAGACCAAGCACTTCGATCAACGTAAACTCATCAGACCAAGCACATAGATGTAAGAAAACACCCCAGACAAGGCACATCCATC
>NW_007782567.1:2257-2933 GCF_000696425.1 Galeopterus variegatus
ATCAGACGAAGCTCATCGATCCAAGTAAACTCATCAGAACAACACATTGATCTAAGTAAACGAATTAGACCATCTCATCTATCTAAGTATACTCATCAGACTGAGCACATCGATCTAAGTAAACTCATCAGACCAAGCTCATCGATCTAATTAAACTCATCAGACCAAGCTCATCGATCTAAGTAAACTCATCAGAGAAAGCTAATCGATCTAAGTAAACTCATCTGAACGAGCTCATCGATCAAAGTAAACTCATCAGACCAAGCATATCGACCAAAGTAAACTCATCGGACCGAGCTCATCGATCTAAGTAAACTCATCAGGTCGAGCTCATCGACCTAAGTAAACTCATCAGACCAAGCACATCGACCTAAGTAAACTCATCGGACCGAGCTCATCGATCTAAGTAAACTCATCAGGTCGAGCTCATCGATCTAAGTAAACTCATCAGACCGTGCTCATCGATCTAAGTAAACTCATCAGACCGAGCTCATCGTTCTAAGTAAACTCATCAGACCGAGATCATCGATCTAAGTAAACTCATCAGACCAAGACGTTCGATCTAAGTAAACTAATCAGACCAAGCTCATTGGTCCAAGTTAACTCATCAGAGCGAGATATTCGATCAAAGTAAACTCATCAGTCCAAGCACATCGATCTAAGTAAACTCATAAGA
>NW_007782568.1:0-1641 GCF_000696425.1 Galeopterus variegatus
CAGTGCAGTAGGGAGAGACACAGATGTCCGTTCTCTGCTGTGATCTTTCTGTAGCAGTGCACTTTACACAGAGCATTCTTACTCATGTCTATTCTAGGGAAGTATTGCTGAAACTACTTTCTTCTTGGAATGGATAAACAGGGTCACCACCAATTTTGGAGAATAAAATGAGATCACAGGGTCAAAAAACAACTCCCCACCAAAAGCACATACATGAAGAATATATCTGCAAAGTCACAGCTGTGATGCCAGTCATATGTAATAATTTACAAACATCTCATTTTTTCTTTCATCACCTCATAGTTTTCTTCAAGAATATTGGTGGGAATTTGCTTTTCATTTGTTCAACCAGACATTTTAGGATTTTTCTCAAAACGAACAGAAGATGACTTCAAATTTCCACTTCTACAAAGATCACCATTTGAAGTCTGATCAATACGACAGAATAAACGGTCCCCAATGTCACCCTCTCCCACAACCAACCAATTTACAAATATTAAAAAGCAGTGACTGCTGAGCTGGCACTGCTAGAACTCACGGGAAGAGGAAAAGAGAACTACAGTTAATAAAGGCAGGAGAAGCCATGATGAGAGAAAGAAGGGACCATTCTGACCGTTTCAAGTCCCAAACACTTCAAGCCTGGCCCTGGTGAGCCCATGGAGTAAGAGCTTGCAAAAGTCACTGCTGTGCCTTTCATATGAAGTTACTTGGAGGTTTCAGGGGAGAAGAGGGCTTTAGCAGCCCCCAGGTCAGCAAGACCACTAACAGGGCTCCCGTGGACCCAGATAGGAGCAAGTTATTTTTTCAAAATAACTGAAAAAATGAGCCACTCAGAGGCCAGCAAGACATCAAAAGGGACCGGCACATGGTCTATCTCATGGGAAATGTTCGGAGTATGGGTGGTGGGGTAGATGGGCCCACCATGGGAGCATTGGGGCACAGCATGGACAACTGATCTGCCCTCCAGTCAGCATAGGCCCACTCAGCGGAGATTGATCAGGCATACAGAACTGCAGCAGACTTGATCAGGCATACGGAACTGCAGTTTGCTGAAAAGACTCAGGCCCAGACCAGATTTTCCACGCAGCCCAGGTGTACCAGACCTCACAAGACCTAGAAGTGCTTTACAAGGTCAACAATTAAAACCTGAGCTGCATAAAAAGCCTTCCCCAGAGAATCAGCAGCAAAGCAGCAATTTAGTTCAACCACAGTGCTTAAGTGCTGGTTCCCACAGGAAGTTTCCCCATTTTAGAAGTAACCAAAGGACAACAAATTAGTTCCAGTACAGAGTTTAAGTGGTGGGAACCGTGAATAATCCAACACAGAACTGAAAGAAAAAACAAAAAACCCAAAGATCAGAGACAAAGTTCTGATATTAAGCAGTAAAAGCCTAACACCACCAAAGAACACCTATAAAAACTAGAAGGACCAGAAGTCCCCCAGACTCTCAAGCCAGCGTTCGAGGAGGCCAAGGGCCTCAGCCACACACCCCAACATCCACATCCAGCCCAACAATGACCACTGAGCTGCTGCCAGAATCACCCTGCACTCCCCTGCTGGAATGAGGGGCATGCCGTGGGCCTTGACCACACCTGCCTTCCTGCTCTTCCCACTCTATTCCCCTACCCTTTCCCCTCTCTT
>NW_007782568.1:2625-2933 GCF_000696425.1 Galeopterus variegatus
GGGGGGGGGGGGGGGTGCCAAGGGCTTCAGCCATGCTGCCCCGAAATCTGCATCCAGCCCAGCCACAAATGAGGTGCCACCAGAAGCCCCATGGGCTCCCCTGCCAGAATAAGGGGGTTGCATGGGCCTTGACCATGCCTCTCCCTCCCTCCTTCCTCCTCCTCCCACCCTCTTTCCCCTCTCCCCTCCCAACTGCTCCACACAACATCTTAGAATGTGAAAAATAATAATAAATACATTTTTAAACTTTTTTTAAAAGAAATCACTGTTAAGTACCCTCAACACTGTTACATGCAGTAACATGATAC
>NW_007782569.1:0-534 GCF_000696425.1 Galeopterus variegatus
TCCTTCTAGTTAGCCATCTTGCTTTGTTCCTTTTACTTATCTGTTTTAGATTCTTTGCATTTCTATATAAATTTTAGAAAAAGCTTACATGTTGCATAGTAGGCTGAATAATGGTCCTCAAAGATATTTAGGTCCTAATTCCTGCAGCCTGGGAACATTATTCATTTGGTAAATGGGACTTTTCAGATATAATTAAGTTAAGGATATTGAATGGGAAGATTAGCATGGATTATCCAGGTGGTTCCTAAATATAATCACAAGTGTCCTTTTAAGAGCAAGGCAGAAGAATATTTGACTACAGAAGAGTAAAAGGCAAGATGACAATGGGAGCAGAGATTGGAGTGATGTGGCCACAAACCAAGGGATTCTCAGAGCACCATAAGTTAAGGCAAGGAGCAGCATCTCTCTTAGGAGCTCCAGAAAGAATAAGCCCTGCCACCATCTTTATTTTAGCCCCATTAGATTCATTTCTGACTTCCGACCTCCATAACTGTAAGATAATTAACTGCATTGTTTTAATCCATTAAGTTTATG
>NW_007782569.1:2301-2933 GCF_000696425.1 Galeopterus variegatus
CCCCAAACTTAAGTGTCTATGCTTATAACATGAAGACTTTCTCTCCTCTTTTAAACACACTTATCGAATCAATAACATATGTTCTGTGAAAAAGACAGTAAAGGCCTCTGAATACTTAACTCCCTTATTGCTTCATAAGTATATAGCTAAGAAGTCATAAGAGGTTATCCAGCAGAGTCGAAAGATGAGAGGTAGCAATAGACTGATAGAATGACATCCCCATCAAACTCTCACTGGAATTATTCACAGTGCTACTTTTAGACCTTATCTGACTTTCTTCAGGAGGCTAAATCTTACTTTTCTCAAAGGGCAGTTCAACATTTCATATGTGCCTGTGAATATCAGTCATGGTTTATGCACGTATGTGTGCATATGAGAGTTTGCCCTAGTGATATTTCCCATGAGAGATTACAAAAGTAAAAGGAACCTTTTTTAAAATTTTCTTTTTAAGGCAAGTTGGGTCAAAAAATGAGGGTAGAATTAAGAAAGGGTTATGGTCAACTGAGAGGGTCTGTAGGGGGTTATTATTTCACTTTTAAATTAAGCACTGGAATTTATTAGGAACAAAGAAGGAGGCCTGATATAGGACCAAAGACCCTGGCCTGAGGTAGAAAGTCGTATTAAGTATTAAG
>NW_007782570.1:0-572 GCF_000696425.1 Galeopterus variegatus
CCAGGTCAGAGATTCTACAGAACACAGATCCGCCAGGTCTCTGGAGAGCCAGAAGTACCTACAAGATGAACCATTAAACCCTAAGCTGCAGGGCTGGCCCCGTGGAGCACTCGGGAGAGTGCAGCACTGGGAGCGCAGTGACACTCCCGCTGTGGGTTCGGATACTATATAGGAATGGCTGGTGCGCTCACTGGCTGAGCACGGTGTGGGTGACACCACACCAAGNCTGAGCATTTCAGGCCGTGGCTGCTTTAAGGCTCAAGCTGCTGAGCGCATGGAGCAGGAGCTGGCAGAAGCCACAGCTGTGCCCTTCAGATGGAGTCACTTGGAGGCGGCAGAGGAAGAGGTCCTTGGCGGCCCCCAGGACAGCAAGACCGCTAATAGGGATCCCATGGACCCATGCAGGAGCGACAAGCCAGGACAACTGAAAAAAAGGAGCCATTCAGAGGCCAATGAGTCATCACCAGGGACCAGTGCAGGGCCCATCCCATAGGAAGTGTTTGGAGCATGAGCAGTAGGCAAGATGGGAACACTGGGAGAACACTGGGACACAGCAAGGACAGCTGACCTGC
>NW_007782570.1:2412-2933 GCF_000696425.1 Galeopterus variegatus
TAAACAACATATCTCAGTGTTCAACCCAGAAAATATATATAATCGATTTTGATTCTATAGACAAAATACATTTTAAAAAATAAATAAATAAATAAATAAATAAAGATGGAATAGTATTCCATTGTGAACATATACCACATTTTTGTTATCTATTTATACATTGTTAGACACTTATAGTTGTTTCCATATCCTGGCGACCGTCAATAATGCTGTAATGAACATGAGAGAGACAATATCTCCTCGACATGCTGATTTCATTTCCTTTGGATATATAACCAGAAGTGGGATGGCTGCATACTATGGTAATTTTACTTTTAGTTTTTTGAGGAACATTTATAGTGTTTTCCAAAATGGATATAGTAATATATATTTTTACCAGTAATGTGCAGAGTTTCCTTTTCCTTCATATCCTCCCCACCATTCGTTATCTTTAGTCTTTTTGTTGACCATTCGAACAACAGTGAGGTGATATCTCATTGTGGTTTTCACTTTTATTTCCCTGATAATTAGTGATACTGAGC
>NW_007782571.1:0-608 GCF_000696425.1 Galeopterus variegatus
AAGAACAAAAACAAAAAATGACCTCTAGTTATTTTGAGGCTATTTGCTCTAAAATTCCAAAACACAATGAAATTGATTTCTTTTACATGATAGGTAATTTTCAGTTATTTCTTTCATTAAAAAAAAATTCCATATTTTTTACATTTTTAGTGTCTTATTTGCTTTAAAGCAAACAAGCTTAACACCAAAAAGTTTTCCTCAAAATATCAGGAGGTTTGTCATCTAGGAAATGAAAAAGGCTAAAAATATTTCATCCACTTGCTGCCTTAGCTTGCAATCATTCATTTACCCATTTTTGTAGTTTATTTTTATTAGGTATAAATAGGAACTGCTCTGTTAGATATTGGGGTATTTAGCTAATACTAAATTAAGTATCTAAGGATTATGTATAAGAGTCTCTTGCATTATTGTTCATCTAATTTTCTTGTGATTACAGCAAAATACAATGTATCCATTAATGTATTTAAGTGGCAGGTCAGTGTCATGGATTGTTAAGAGCACAATTCTGGAGGCAGAAAGTAGTCAAAATACAAAGATATCTCACTATTACTTATGTGCAAAACACTGAATCCTTCTGTGCTTCAATTATTCATTTGTCAAACTGGAAA
>NW_007782571.1:2544-2933 GCF_000696425.1 Galeopterus variegatus
TATTAATCAACTTCTCCCTATCCCGTTGCTGCCCTCCCCTTCCCAGCCTCTATTAACCATAATTCTTCTCTCTACTTCTAAAAACTCAACTTATTTTTTGTTTCAGTTCTCACATACACATGAGAACATGCAGTATTTTCTTTCTATGCCTGACTTATTTCACTTAGCATAATGTCTTCCAGGCTCATCCTGTCAATGACAGGATTTCATTATTTTCCACTGCTGAGTAGTATTCTATCATATCTATATACCACATTTTCTTTATCCATTCCTCTGTCGATGGACATGCAGATGGATTCCCTATCTTGGCTATTGTGAATATTGCTGCAGTAAATGTGAGGGTGCAGGTATTTCTTTGATATGCTGATTCTCTGTCCTTTGTATAAATA
>NW_007782572.1:0-693 GCF_000696425.1 Galeopterus variegatus
CCGCCGCCGCCGCCGCCGCCCTCCCGCCAGAAACCGCCAAGAGCCGCGCTGCAGGCGGAAGGCAGGCGCCAGAACCGACAGCCTCCCGTGGCTGTGGACCCTGCATTGTGCCAGACGACGGTTTTCCCACGCGTGTCCCTTCACAAGCGTCCCGCGGGACAAATGCAAGTTGCTGCCCCACGACCACCCAAGCAGGCCAAGAGATACTCGGTGACGACCGCACTAAAGCTGTCGGCAGGAGCCAAGCCCCAGCGAACAAAAGCGAGGTGGAAAGCGCGGGTCCCAGAGACCGCCCCTGCCCAGCCGGGACGTGGAAGCGGCAAGGCGGCCAGACCCCGGGCCCCCCACCCCCGGCCGTGCAGCTTAGAGCCCCGCGGAGCCTCCATGTCGGCGCTGCGAGGGGCCCGGGACAGCCCGCTGTGCACCGAGGGGGACGAGCACCCACCGACCGGCTGCGGCGAAGAGACGCGGGACAGGCGAGAGGTGCGGCTGGCTCCGGAAACCCCCACACGTCCGTAATGGGCCCCCGCGGGCTCCGGGCTATATATACCCCGCCCGGCCCGCCCCGCCCCCACGCCTCCGCAACACGTGACAGGCGGCCCGGGGACGTGGAACACGCTGCGTCAGAGCCCCAGGGTCGCCGTCGGCGGCGTCGCGGCGCCTGCCCCACGCCGCCACCCGTCTGGGGAGGGG
>NW_007782572.1:1546-2933 GCF_000696425.1 Galeopterus variegatus
TGAGCGTGGTGCTGACAACACCAAGTCAAGGGTTAAGATCCCCTTACCGGTCATCTTTTAAAAAAATAAATAAATAAATAAAAATGGAGACAATGGTTGCCTTGAGGGAGCAAAAGAACTCATAAAGTTTTGTGAAATTCTAACCCAACGACCGGACCTGTAAGAGATTCCAGATCTACTGCTCTTTTGACTTTTAAGTCAATTCCTTACACATATTTGTAATTTAAAGTTGAACCGGAATTTCCAGTATTTCTAATTTAAAGTTGAACCGGAATTTCTAAACAGGGCCTTAGAGTGCCGCTGGTTGGTCCACTTCTTTCTGTCCAGCGAGACTTAGTCACTCCGGGATGACAGCTGCCTACGCTTATGCAGGACGGCCAACTTTTTTAGAGAAACTTAAACCATCAACCTCTGAGTCCCAGTTTTTTCTTGTGTAAAATGCAGGAAGCGAAACCAAATTATTTGAGCAAACAAGTTTGTGCAAACGCCCGGGGCCAGGGGAGGGTTCCGTGGATTCTTCCCAAGTGGGTGGCGGGGGGTCTCCAAATGAAGTTGTCGCCTGCCTCGGCCTCCCTGAACTCTCGCGGAAGGTACCGAGAGAGGACCGTGGGGAGGTGGGAGGGGAGCTGGCGCCTGGGCCGCTGCGGGTCCCCGCCTCTAGAATGGGGAACAAAAGAGAGGAAGCCACAGCGCTAAGCCCCGGTGACGGGCTTTGTTCGGCTATGGAGTCTGAACTGTGGGGAGCCCTCAAAGGGATTCATCTCAATTACTTAACCAATGTTGCATACACACAGATAATGTCTATCTTTTTTTTTTTTTTTTTTTAATTAATTTTTTGGCGGCGGGCCGGTCAGGGGATCTGAACCCTTGACATTGGTGTTGTCCACACCGCCCTCTGACAGACAGAGGTCGGCCCTCTTTACCTATTTAGAGCTCCAAGCTCCAAGCTGACCCATTAAAAATGTATCCATTGGGGCCGGCCCGTGGCTCACTCGGGAGAGTGCGGTGCTGATAACACCAAGGCCGCGGGTTCGGATCCCATATAGGGATGGCCGGTTGGCTCACTGGTTGAGCCTGGTGCTGACAACACCAAGTCAAGGGTTAAGATCCCCTTACCGGTCATCTTTTAAAAAACAAAAACAAAAAAAATGTATCCATTACGCAGGACTAAATTCATACCTAAAGGCCCTTAGCAAGAAAAATTATGGTATTTCTCCCACCACCCACTCCTCCTCCACCGTCTAAACCATAAATGTGTTTGGAAGTCCAAAAATGTTATGGTTTTGTTTTTTTCCTGTGATGACATCTTCAGCATTTTAAAGAATCAAATTATTACTTTTTCCCTTTCTTTTGGTGTTCCAGCTTTTCTGGTGCTCTAGAAATGTTT
>NW_007782573.1:0-2933 GCF_000696425.1 Galeopterus variegatus
TGATCATTTCATTCTATCTCACTACTCTGCCTTCTGTTTAACTATTTCTGGTTTTCTGTCATATACTGAATACAGTCCAAATTTCCCAGAATGACACAACCAAATTTTTCCATGTGACATCTGACACATTCTGCACTACTGACTTCTATCTTTGTTCACTTATATCCTCTTAAAGTTCAACAATATTCACCTGCAAAGAGATGGCCGAGTGGGTCATGCTCTTTCATAATTTACACCTTTTGCAAACTTGTTTCCTGTGCACGGAATGCCTTTCTTTCCTGTTGACCTGGAAAACTTCAAATGCTAGCTCAAAGGACATTTTAGGGCTCCATTCAGAAACAGTCACTTCCTCACTTTTGCTAACTTTAGACACATAACACTGCTATACATACATCACTCTCTGCTGTTTGTTCACATATCTGTTTTTAAAACTTGACTGAAGGGTAGTCTTCTTATTATAAACAACGGTTGCAAAAGTCAATGAATTAAAAGTCACTAAGTTGCTGGTATGCTCATGGTAGGAAAAAAGCACCACAGGCATAGTGTAAAGAAATGGGAGAATGCAAAGGAAGGATCAGCTGAGTAAATCATATGATGTTCATTATTCCATTTATTTTCAAATGGTGTAATGGTCACAGGTGTACTATAACATCCAAGTGGTATGCTTCTCCTTATCAGCACTTCAGACCTTTTAGTCAAAGTACAGGGAGCAATATGACATCAGTGGTGAATCACCCAGAAAAGTCACATTGTGAGATTGCGGGTATGTTATTGTGCAGCACATGTAAAGTTTAGAAAGTCTTAAAAGAACATGAAAGATTGGGAAATATGGCAACAGACTCTTCAGAGGTTTTTTTATTGTCTCGATTGCTATTTTCCAAGCAGAATGTATTCTGCCAATGAGATAGGCATCTATTTGCTAAAATCTTCCTGATATACAGCTGATCTACTTCTAAACACCACGCCACATATTTGGGTTACTGACAGGAGCAGCACTCCATTAAGACATCATAAAAAGAGGATGGTGTCCTGCTATAGTCTACCTCTACGGAGGACTTTGTGTTTGTGATGTATTCAAAATACACACAAAACCCCTGAGAAATATCTTTAATAATCCACAGGGTGGTTTTAAATGGTCAGCCTACAAAAAGCATGGTTATTGCGATCATAAATGCCTAGAATGCCATGTCTATCTCTTGATAAATTGATGTGTTGAAGAAATGGCCCTTGTTCTCAGACTAGGAATTTAATGGGGAAATGTCTCTGCAAAATGAAATAATGGAAGATACTGCTCCACTTCTGTTCTTGCTTTATAATTTAATCCTAATTACCGTCTTAGGTTGAATTCCCTAAAAATCAAAGCCTGAGGTAAAAATCTCATGTGCTAACATGTTGTTAAGAAGCACAGTGAATTCCTAGGGAGCAAGGGGGTGGGGCGGGAAGGAAACAGTGAGTTCACCTTTGGTTTTCTTTGAGAATTTAGATAAAAAACATTCCTAAGACATAATGTTTAGAAAGTCTGCAAAATATTAAGCAATTTAGAACTTATCTTTATACTGCCTTTTCGTTATTTACCACAACTGTGGATAGCCAGGTACTCAGAATGTGGAACATACTAAATTACAGGTTACCATAACAAAGTGCATGCAAATGTTGAACTCTTTGGAGGATACTTGTTTGTTTCTTGATTAAACTTTCCTTTTAACTCATTCTATAGTACAGAGAACAAGCAAATTGTGGCAGGAGGCTGGAATCAAATGACCCCATAAATCTCTTTAATCTGTTCATCATTAAGATAAATTTTGAATCTATTATAGTGACAGCAACAACAAAGGGGGATTCACAGTGAGTCCTTAACTCCAGAGTATGTTATCATGCTGCAGTGTTAAATAGAACGACCCGTCCTGCACAGCTTTTGGCAGGTTAAAGCCATGTACTTATCTCAAACAGGTGATAGATGAAAGCCAGTCCTGGCACCTCCAAAGTAGATTCACAGCCTCAGTAGCATGCATTTAATAACTCGGAAATTGCAGAAGATACGCTGCTGTTTCTAATCTGAATCTTCATGCATCAAACTCCACTCTTTCTAATTTAGTCCTTACGGAAAATAAAGATCAACTGGCCCCCTGTGAAAACTCATTTTCTAACTTGATCAACCTCTTAAGAGATACGCTGCTGTTTCTAATCTGAATCTTCATGCATCAAACTCCACTCTTTCTAATTTAGTCCTTATGGAAAATAAAGATCAACTGGCCCCCTGTGAAAACTCATTTTCTAACTTGATCAACCTCTTAACTAACATCTTGATCTTGGTCTAAAAGAGCTACTTCTAAATAGAAATAAGCTCATCTTTAGGGTGTTGCTTGACCTCTTTTCATTTTGTCAACTCCTTTTTGAATTATAGAAGTCAAATACAGACTTGATTCTGAGGCATATGATTTGGAATTTTGTTCAAATGGGATTAAATTTGAATTAGGAGGAAAAATAATATAATCTGCTTTTATAGGTGTGGGCAAAAGAATATATACACAACTTCCATAATTTGTCAACTCTAATGACATAACAGTATGAATAACAACTAGGAATGTTCTGTTTGGAATCCATATAAATACAAATGGTTTGTGCGTTCTGATGTGAGAAGAGGTGGAAAACATCGCATCAACAATTTCACACTTTCAAAAATAGATAGGAATATAAATTTGATTAATGTAATACATATCACAGCAGAGTAGAAAAGAATCAGTTTGATTAAATGTTTCTATAGCCTCTAGGTAGATTTGTATTCCTTTATCTAATATTCCCAAATTCTTCTCTTTAAAAGAAAGGAATATTGCTATCACTACGATTTTAAAGGGACTGAAACGAACTGCAGTTTTATCATTAATATTATGTCTGTATAAAATATGACTCTAAGAAGATACTGCTTTGACTCC
>NW_007782574.1:0-2933 GCF_000696425.1 Galeopterus variegatus
ATTTATTTACTTTTTTTTAATATATATTTTTAATATTTTAACATTTTTAATAATTTTAAAATTTATTATAGAAGAAGAAAAAAAATAAAAGAAAAAAAAAGAGAAAAAAGAAAGAAAAAGGAAAAAAAAAAGTAAATAAATGTGCCTGGAGGTGCTGGTTAAATATTCATAGAACAAATGTTAGTATTTATTATAGAAGAAGAAAAAAAATAAAAGAAAAAATAAGAAAAAAAAAAAAAAGAGAAAAAAGAAAGAAAAAGGAAAAAAAAGTAAATAAATGTGCCTGGAGGTGCTGGTTAAATATTCATAGAACAAATGTTAGTCTGTATAACAGTTTCACCTAACTTCAAACAGAACTTAGAAATCTTAGAGAGTTTACAATATGTAGCAATCATAATAAGAAAATACCAATTTATCAATATATTTCTACCTTTTATGTAAAATATTGAACAGACATCAAAAACAATAAAACTTTGTTTACTTTGGGAGTTTTTCATTACAGATTTCTACTCATAACAGAAATATTTAAATAAAATGCCATTTAAATTAATGAATTCTGTTTCTTGTCTAAATTATTTGACTAGCTAACATTAATGAATAACTGAACTCTTTCAGACAATATGTAATCACCCATATTTTATAGAAAATTGCCTTACTTAGCACTGGGATTTAGAGCAAATTCTGTCTTCTCCTGAGTTAATGACTTTTTATTTTCCTCTTTATTATGTTTTATTTCAAAGTTTAGCTCACATAATAAAATGTTTACATCATTGTAATTTTCCTAGAAAATCTAAGAAATAGTGTTTTTATCCTATATTTTTTCTAAATTTTTAATGATATGCAAACCCTTGTTGAATGAATTGCACCAATGAATTGCAAAGAAATTGCAGAAAGCTATTTTATTACTTTTCACTAATATGGTAAATTTATTCTGTGGACTAAATTTTACCACTGTGAAATAAAATCTCAGACAGATTTTACAGCTGTTTTAGTCACTTTAAGATGATAAAATAATGGTTTATTTTTTTCACATATAAAAATCTCAAGACTATAATTTCAAAGTTCCCAAATTTTTTATAGTTTATTTTTCACCTCCTTCAGATTAGGCTGAGAAACCTGCACTGAGGAAGTTATATATCGTTGGTTTCTTCTCTCATTTTCACTCCATTGCCTCCCTAACTTTCTATATGCTGTTTTAGGCACCAATAAATTTGAAATAGGGAGAATCCGGAGAGGTAAGTAAAAGTAAGGACTTGCTTCATTAATATAGATTTAATCTGACCACGTTGTCCACTGTGGGGAATTTATTCTACTCACTGATTCTTTCCATCATGGGTGCTTCTGTGGGTTCTTAGGAGAGTCTTACCTCTTGAGATCTTTCAAGAACAAGTGAAAATCCCTGGGAATTTTGGCCCTCCATATTCGTGGGTTCTGCATCCATGGATTCAACTAACAGCAAACAGATAATATTTGGGGAAAAAATTGCATCTGTACTGAACATGTACAGACTATTTTGTCATTATTCCCTAAACAATACAGTCTAACAACTATTTACATAGCACTTACATTGCTTCAGGTATTATAAGTAATCTAGAGACGATTTAAAGTATATGGAAGTATGTGCATAGGTTATATGCAAATACTACACCATTTCATATCAGGGACTTGAACATCTGTGAATTTTAGTATCTGAGAAGGGTCCTGGAACCAATCTTTCACAGATGCTGTGGGATGACTGTGTAAATGTATACAACAGAAGATATATAATTATGCTACACTATTCTTGATGTTCTACAAGGATCTCACATTTATTTTATACAATAGAACTATACATGAAGCATATTAAATAAGAAAATGTTTCAGCCGCAACTGATTTTGTAAAGTTTTTTTTTGTTTGTTTTGTTTTTTACCAAACTCAACTTTACAAACATAACTAGGTCAAAGCAATAGACTTCATTAAGGACAAGTCTCTAATGCAGGTCAGCAAAAAATGGCATAGATGTTTTTATTCTGGCCATCCATCTTTAAGGTTAATATGAATCACTACACTGTACTTCATCACTTATTTTACTAATTGATAATTTCTTAAGTGTATACTCATATGTTTCTGAATGTGTGAGTGTGTGAATAGGAAAATATTAACATAGAAATACTCACAAAAGCTCTTTCTCTGCCCATTGCAGAAAACCTGGTTTTTGCTAGTTAAATTCCTGGATCTTTGTAATAATAATCAGGATAATTGGTATAAGCAGAAGGAATTAGAGGCACTAGACCACCTTGACCTTCAATGGGTTATACAGTTATTGGTGAGAGAGATCCTAAAAGTCAGAGAGAAAAAGGGCAAGACAAAGCATCAGCACTGCATTAGCACCTGAAGAAAATTTTGGGAAGTTTCTGTTGGCATTAAAAACCCTGGTTATACAGTTATTGGTGAGAGAGATCCTAAAAGTCAGAGAGAAAAAGGGCAAGACAAAGCACCAGCACTGCATTAGCACCTGAAGAAAATTTTGGGAAGTTTCTGTTGGCATTAAAAACCCTGGAGCATCTACTATGGATGTGAGGTGCCAGGAGAAATAAATGAAATGAAATTATAAATTTTGCTTGTGTTGTAAATGGAATTACACTGCATATTTATAGGAGTTTCAAATAAAAATTTTAAATGATTTCATATTACATAAATATTTTTATATTATTTTAGGAAGGTAATTTTTTTTTTTTGTCCTTTTTTGTGACTGCACTCAGCCAGTGAGTGCACTGGCCATCCCTATATAGGATCCGAACCCACGACGGGAGCACCACTGTGCTCCCAGCGCCGCACTCTCCCGAGTGAGCCACAGGGTCGGCCCGGAAGGTAATTTTTTTAATACGAACTCTGTTTGAGAATAGTCACATATAGGTTAAATTTAAGATTGGTTATATTTTATATTTACCTC
>NW_007782575.1:0-395 GCF_000696425.1 Galeopterus variegatus
AGTAGAAGCAGCCTGAGGCCTGCACCAGATGCAGCTATCCCAGAATCATGAGCCAAATAAACTTCTGTTCTTTATAAATTACACAATCTCAGGTATTCCATTATAGCAACACAAGAATGGACTAACACACCTTGTATTGCAAGGATAGAAACCCTGCTACTATGTTTATCCAACTTATTTACTTCAAGAATCTTCACTGTGACATCTAGTCACTAAGAAGATAACATGTGTTTGAGATTTTGAGATGGAATGATTCAAAAACCATTGCCTTCTTTCACAGTGGCAGCACACAAATACACGGGTTTCACAGACGTGACAGTTTGCAGGAACTTCTAGATCTTCCCCGTGTGAGTGCCCTGGGACAGCATCACAATAAGTAAAACATTTGGGAAGTT
>NW_007782575.1:2344-2932 GCF_000696425.1 Galeopterus variegatus
GAGAATGGCAACTGTAAGAGGGCAGGAGTTTTCTGTCAGTATCATTCACTACTGTATTTTCTGTGGTTAGAACAGTATCTGGTACATAGTAGGTGCTCAATAATATTTTCTGAATAAAATATTAATAAATGAATGACTATTACAACTAACAGGAAATATTATAAAATCAATGAGTTTATGTGGATTTGCACATTGAAATATTTTAAATGGATTGAGGATCATCTCAATTTTTCAGTTGCTAACATATATAAGACATGTGTGTGGCTAATTTTTCAGCTTCATAATTTTACAAAAATATTCAAATTATACCACATTGCTTTTTGCAGTACTCAAAAGCAAAAATACAAAAAAGTAAACCTGAGATCTTCGATGAATGTGAACAACAAGAAAATTTCTTAAATTTGTGCAAAAATATTGAGGAAACGAAACACATGAGTAGAGAAATGGTCAGTGAAAACAATCACTGGTTGCATAGGTTAAATTGACTATCACTAATATCCATAGTAAAGAAGTAGCATAGCACTATTGATTACTTGTAATTTTCTTATCCTAGAGACTGAAGGTTATTTTAGTTATGCCCTTCTACCC
>NW_007782576.1:0-405 GCF_000696425.1 Galeopterus variegatus
TTTGTCAGTTTTAGTTTTTTAGCTTAGGATATTATCAGTTCCCTTTTCTGTTGTGTTCTTTCCTCTAAATCATCAGGGCTTAGCAGAAACCCAGCTGAAGCTGGGGAGTTTGTATATTATGTAATCTGGAATTGTTAGAATTATTGTAGCTTCCTTCACAGTATTGATGCAACTGTTTAAGCCATAAAAGTCCAATTTAGCTTATGTTGGCAATTGAGAGTGGCAGTGGGATGTTTTCTCTCCTTAGTCCTCCAACTCTTTACAAACCATTTCCAAGAATTGTGTTGGGCACTTTCAGGGTCCAGGAAAAATGACACCACAGGGTAGCATATCTATCCCATCAGCTTTAGAGAAGACATCGGTTCTGTCACCCACTTTCTGCCTTGTGTACTTTTCAATTAACCA
>NW_007782576.1:2053-2932 GCF_000696425.1 Galeopterus variegatus
GGTGAATTACATTTAAATTAGTTTAATTTTATTTTATTAAAGTAAGAATTTTAATCAAATAAATTAAATTAAATGACTAACCTTTAAAAATCATATCAAATTTTAAAAATAATTAAAAATTAATTTAATTCTTTAATAAAATTAAAAATAAAATTCCAGTTTCTCAGTCATATTTTACCCATTTTGAATGCTGATGGCCACATGTAGATAGTAGCTACTGTATCAGATAGCACAGATATAGAACATTTTCATTATCACAGGAATTTCTATTGAACAGTGCTGATTTGGACCAAACTTCCAATAACTGTCCATTATATTCAGAAGAAAACTCAGCATCCTTATTGTAGCATTTCTGGTCTGATGTTCCAGACACATTGTCCTTCCTATGTCCCTCTGATGCATCATGCTTTATCAAGATCTTTGCATTTGCTTTTTCATCTCCCCATTACATTCTTCCCTGAGATCAACATGCAGCTGCCTTCCTCCTACCCTTCAGGTTCTAGCTGAAATATTGTCTTCTCAAAGACCCATTTCCTGATTATTACCTCTGAATTCACTTTTCCATCCCCAGCTCTTTTCTATCCAATTACCCTATTTTATTTTCTTGTAGCACTTACCATTTTTTGGAGTTTTCTTGCTTGTTTACTTGTATTTTTAGTGCTTTCATTCTTGAATGTAAACTCTAAGTATTCAGGGATCTCGTATGTCTCGTTCACAACTGCATTCCTACTCTAAGCTCAGTGACTACCCATAGTAGTTACTCAAAAACTATGTGTTGAATACATGCATGAAATTATTTTAGAGATCAAGAAACTGAGCCCCAGATAGGTTAAGTAACTTGCACAAGATCACACAGGTAAATGGCAAACATGTGGAATT
>NW_007782577.1:0-537 GCF_000696425.1 Galeopterus variegatus
AAAAAAAAATACCATTAAAGCTCCTGCCTATTCATAATTTTTAAACCTACAGATTATTCTTTCACCTACCAACTGCTGGGCTCTGCCAGTGCTCCCAGTTTAATGGGAACTGTCCTGAGGCCATCTGAAGCAGCAGGCGCGGGTAGGAAGGCAATGCTCTCCAGCCCGCCTAGGCTCACCCCTGCCACATGGCAGAGCACTAATTTTATCCTCTGCTAAGTCCGTGGCTTTTCAACAACAGCTTACTCTGTGCTTTGGTTTCAGGAACAGAAACAATTGGCTTCTTCAACCCAGCAAGGCTCCAAATTACTGAATTCTTAGTCAATTCAGATTCTGCGCTGCAGGCAGGAAAGCAGCACAAAGCCATATTCCCTTCAGTCTGTTCTCGCAGGCTAGCTACTGCCAGCCCGACCTCCCCTCCCTCTCGCAAGATCTAGTAAAAGCAACAAGGCACAACCCAACACTCGCTAACCATCCGAATCGTTCTCTCCACTTCCCCTATCGCCACAACCTCAGGCAGCATATGGTCTCTCCTAA
>NW_007782577.1:1471-2932 GCF_000696425.1 Galeopterus variegatus
GAACAAGGCTGTGTATGTAGCAGAACATGCACATCCCAAGGAATGCCGCCTTTGCTAGGTGATGACTTTGAAGGGACAAGCTTCATCTGGCTGTGTACATTCTATAAATCTAGTTTTTAAAATGCCAGCCTCATTATCATCTTCGTCACACTTAATAATTTCCTGCTCAATGTCCCTACAGGGAGACTTCCTCCACATTTAAATGCCTTTCTCATCAATTAGCCAAAAGTGGACATGAGCTCAGCTTGATTAATCATGTCATGTATTAAGGTGTCTACACAGCAGGAAGGTCCATCAATTCCTCATTAGATTCCAGTGAAATGTCTACTGCTGATTTGGTGATGGGTACACAAGGTCAGCACTCAGGTTAAAGTAGAGTAATGTCCCCTCACCCCCCGTTTCCCCAGTGTCTGACCAGAATGATGGTGTTGTCTCCATGGCCCCAGATAGGAGGGGGTGAGTTGTCGTAGGTGATGCCCCAGCTTTGTCTGTGTGTCTGATCTGGGTCCACCAGCCCTTCTTCCCTCTGCCCTCCATTGCTACAGCTGCAGGGAAGAGTCTGCTTTTTCCAAGACAAATGATGACAATGGTGACAACAGCTTTGCAAGGTTGGAGGAGCCAACCCCATTAGCATTGTCATCTCCCTGGTCAGACAATCTTCATAAAAGACCAAGAGGGTGGGTGGGTGAGCAGGAGGGGCAGACGAGCAAGCTGCCTGTGGAGTGTGACCTGTGAGTGCAAGGACACCGCCAAAGCTCCCTGTTCTCAAGTTTCTTGTCCCCTGAAGTCTCCACAGTCCACCATTAAGGTTCTTGTTCCTTAATCAAGTTCCTCCTTTAAGTGCCTATACCCAAGTAGGACAGCTGCTTGTGGACTGGGGTACACTGCAGGGAAGACGCCTGGCACAGACCCACCCCCAGCATCTCCTCATCCCTCCTCCAGCCTCTGTCCCACCCTCTCTTTCTGCCCGCTCCCCTCCCCGGGTATGCCGGGCTCTGACCCAGCTCCTCTTCCTGGCTACAACTTCCAGATAATGGCTCTCCCTGCTCAGCCCGGTCCATGGGGTCCCTCCTGGTCACCACCCTCAGGGGACTGAACCCACTCATCACTGAGCACCTCCGAAGGGCTAACTCAACCACTGCTTCCCAAGAGGAAGGAACCTCTGGGCAGGGCTGGGGATGAGGCCAAAGGCTAGCTCTGCTTCCCACTGTGCCCATTGGCTATGACGGCGTCATGGCGCTCGGCCAGGTTCCCTTGTCATTGACCGTCTTCTTTCAGGTCCTGATCCAAAGACCATTCTCAAGGATGCTGCCTGTCTCAGACCGCGAGCTCCTTGAGATGACAGGTGGAGCCACACCCAGCACAGTGCAGACGTACAGGGGCGGGTAGGTGGGGACACTGGAAGAGGGAGGACAAGAGCGCCTCCCTGACTCCAGCCTCCTCCTCTCCCCATCCCCGGCC
>NW_007782578.1:0-506 GCF_000696425.1 Galeopterus variegatus
TCAGGAAATGAGGTACCAGGAAGTGACCTCACTTCCTTGACAACAGACCCCAACAGAACTTGGAACTCGGTAACCTGGCACCCACATTCTACACACAACCCCTTCCCTAGCTCACTTGGCCACAGGCAGAGTGAGATGTTTTGCTGTATCCCGAGTTCCCGGGGTCGTAGCCCCAGGAAGCCCTGTGCTGGGAGGCTTGTCCAATGTTTCCGGCGCTGGGTCAGCCCTCGCCCTGGACTCCTGTGGCCATTCAACAGGAGGTCCCCAAAGGTAATGTCAGGTGTCCCAGGGGAGGCCAGGCCAGGCCGGCCAGCACTGTGAACCTCCCTGGGTGACCGCACACCCTCCTCCTGTGTGGGGGGAAAATGGGGACATGGGACACCCTCCCTGGGCAGGGGCAGAGGGTGGGGGGTTAATAAATCTGCTCGTTCTGGTGTGTTCACACCTCAGGTCAGGGTTGGAGGGTGAAAGGGGACTGCGGGGGTGGCAACCACCACCCTGTACAT
>NW_007782578.1:2510-2932 GCF_000696425.1 Galeopterus variegatus
GGGGCAGGGATCCAGACAGAGAAGGGTGTCAGGTTTCCCTGAAGAAGGGAAAGGTGGTCACACCAGTGATTGAAGGCTCCCCCCACGGAGGCTTTTGTCAGAACCTCCTCGGTTGCCAGGCCCATCTCTGCCAGGGCTGCCATACTGGGGGTGGATATTGGAGGGGCTGGTCTACAGAGAGGCAGGGGCAGAGGGTACAAGACTGCAGCTCATGCAGGGGAGCCCTGGATGGGCAGCATAGAGGCATAGGCCAGGCCTCTGATGCTGCTGCCCACCTGTCTCCCCCAGTGCCATGTCCTCCATCCTAAAGATCTGGCTGGAATTCTATTCTATTGATTTCCACGAGCCTCCTGAATTTAATTGTTTAAAGTCTCTGCTGGCCTATTTACACATCAATCTGCCAGGTTCAGAGGTGGAGCGCA
>NW_007782579.1:0-249 GCF_000696425.1 Galeopterus variegatus
TGTTTATCTGGAGTTCACAAATTTATTTGAGTATGAAACCTTTTATTTTTCTAAAAGAATACGCAGAGATAATATATTATTAGTTAATATTAATTAATATTATTAATTATTACAATACAATAAAACTATTAATAATAATTACTGACAGTAAGCACAGCTTAGGAAGTTCTAGTCTATTCTATTTATTCCAGAATTACAGATTTAGACTCTTGGAACCCATCCCCCTTTTCTAAAATCATTGACATCTCA
>NW_007782579.1:2331-2932 GCF_000696425.1 Galeopterus variegatus
CATTTGGTGGAATAAAATTGAAATCTCCAATAAATAATCTAGATGTCAAATCAACTTTTAATACAGAGAGTTCCCTTAAGCCCTCTCCAGCTTCCCAACTTACTTATCCACTGCAAAATTACCAAAACCAGGAAATTAAAATCAATGCAATGTTATGATCTGATCTGCAACTACTCAAATTTTTCAGTTTTTCCAACTATGACCTTTCTCTGGTCCAGAATCCAATTCAGGATCTCATATTTCATTTAGTTGTCATGTTTTCTTAGTTTCCTTCAATATGTTACAGTTCCTTGGTCTTTCTATTTCTTTCATAACCTCTAGGTCATTGAACAATCCAAGCCAGTTATTTTACAGAATTACCTCTCAATCTCTGTTTGTATGATGTCATGACTACATTGTCTTTATAAATTTTTACAAGAAAGTCACAGAAGTGATACTGTGCCTTTCTTGTGGTTCATATCAGGAGATAGAGAATGTAGATATGTCTAATTACTGGGGATATCTAGTATAAGCATTCTTTCTCTCCTCTTTCATTACCCAATTTTCTGCACCTTAAATTTTTTCACTCAAAATATCTTGCAGATATTCAATGTGTATATGA
>NW_007782580.1:0-879 GCF_000696425.1 Galeopterus variegatus
AAAAAACAGCAGCAACACGCCACCCCACCCCCTCTCCAACCAAGCTTTCAGTTTAAAAAAACAAAACAAAAACAAAAACCAGGAGGAGAAATAATCTATAAAACAATCCCCCCCTACTGGTCGGCTCTGGCGTTGGGGCTTTTTACGCAGATCGAGTCGCCCTGGGCTGCGGAGGTAAACAGGCTTTCTGCACCGCTGCTACATGAATCACGAGGGGAAGAACCGGGACTGAGGGACAGGGGCAGGCCTCGGGATCCGGGCTGGGTGCCAGGGCGGAGAAGGTGCAGTACGAAGGGCAGTGAGGTAGAGGCGGGTTAACCCAGGCCCAAGGCCCGGGGGCCAGGGAGGGGACAGGAAGGCGGGTGTGCGGTCCTGCCGGAGGTCCCCGCTCGCAATCTGCGAGGCAGGGTGAATGCGCAACCTGTGTCTTCATCCACAGCGCGCCAGGGCACCACCTGGGGCCGGTCACGCTGCATGAGTCCATCTGCGGGGAAGGAGGTCACCGGGCACCCGCTACCACGCAGTTTCCGCAGCTCTGGGCCTTCAGGATGCAGAGGCAGGCCTAGGTCTTCTGGTATTCATTTTAAGCAAATTATCGCCCTTCATTGTCCCCACCCTGCACGCCGACGTCACCTCGCACTTAGTTGACCAAGCCTGAGTCGAGGGCTACTTCCGGGGTCCTGGGTGCTGGGGGGAGTGGCTGTCTACTGGCATCTGCTCTCCAGACTAACTGAAGTGGACATAGCCAGGAAACTACTTTGAATTTATACTCTTTTGGTTGTCTTCTTAAAATGTGATTCGACCCAATTTTAAAGGCTCCCTTTCCCATTAACCCCAAATTTTCAACAGATTTTTCTTAGAACATTCCAAAGGCTCTCC
>NW_007782580.1:2231-2932 GCF_000696425.1 Galeopterus variegatus
ACACACACAGTCGTTCTCGCCCTTCCTGTCTCCCTGCTGGGTGTCCTGGAAACCTGACTGCCTAGCCCGAATGCACACTCCAGGCAGAGCAGGGAGCTGGGAGACTAAGCGGAGTGGCCAAGAGGTGAAGGAAAATGCCCTTAATGGGGGAGGGGGCTCATGTCTGAGAGAGAAAGAAGGCAGCCAGCAGACACAGCCTGCAGGAGAGGGGGAGTATAAAGGGAAAGCCAACACTAATCCCTCAGCCTGCCGATGTGGGGCCTGACAGTTTACAAAGCCTTTTCCCTGAATATTATCTCATCTGCGCCAGCCTCACGGCTGGGCTGTGAGGGGGGTAGGGCAGATAGCATTACCCCCATTGGCAAAGGAGGGAAATGGGGCCCAGAGAGGTTAAGAGAGGTCTTTACTAAGGTCACAGAGCTAAGAGTGGTGGAGGAGGCCCGAGGCCTGGATTTCCTGCCCCAAAGTTCGCTTTCCTGTTCAATAGTTGTGTGTGTGTGTGTGTGTGCGCGCGTGCGCGCGTGCGTGTGTGTGTGTGTGTATCTGTGTGGAGGGGAAGGGGGACTACCAGACAAGAATTAACAGTCCAGTTAGGGAAGTCCAGGAAGGAAGGACACAGCTCCACACCTCTTCCTCTACCCAGCTCGCGCACAACAGCCCCTGCTCTTGCCTAAGAGCAGCCTAAGGCTGGCCCCCAACCC
>NW_007782581.1:0-687 GCF_000696425.1 Galeopterus variegatus
GTTTCAAAATCTCTGTCAAAAAGCGTCAGAGAAGTTTCCCCGCTTAGAATCCAGCATAACTTACTGAACCGAAGTTGTGGTAGTTAGAAGTCAGTTAGAACTCAAAGCGCTTTCTTTTCGGAAATTAGACTGGAAATCACACGGCAAAAGGCAATCAAACAGGGTTGAAAAATTTGTGAGATGTCCCTGCCAAAAACACTCAACGAGTTTGAGGATTTCCAAGCAAGTTTAATTGTAACGGTGCAGGCCGAAGAATGAGCTTCTGCCGTCTAGCCTGTTGGAATTCAGTTTGGGAAGTTCTATGTGGAAGCCCATTGGAGCCTATGTTGGAAACGGCTTGTGAGACTTCTGTTTCACAATCTGTCAAAAAGCACCAGAGAAGCTTCCCCGCTTAGAATCCAGCATAACTCACTGAACCAAAGTTGTGGTAGTTAGAAGAGAGGTAGAGCTCACACCAGTTTGTTTTGGGAAATTAGACGCGAAATCACACTGAAAAGGGCATTGAAACAGGCTTGAAAAGTGCGTTGTATATGTCTGAGTAAAACACTCACTGGAGGTTGAGTTTTACAAGCAAGTTTAACACTAAGGTAGCAGGCAGCAGAACGTGCTTCTCACATCTAAAATGTAGCAATTCAGGTTTGCAAGTTCTATGTGGAAGCCCATTGGAACCTATGGTCGAAATGGCTC
>NW_007782581.1:2546-2932 GCF_000696425.1 Galeopterus variegatus
GTTCTATGTGGAAGCACATTGGAGCCTATGGTGGAAATGGCTTCTGAGACTTCTTTTTAAATATCTCTGTCAGAAAGCATCAGAGAAGGGCCGGCCACATGGCGCACTGCTACAGTGCGCCGCTTGCGAGCGTGGTGGCGCTGCCTCCGAGGGTTCGGATCCCACATACAGACCGGTTCCCGCTCACTGTCTGAGCGAGGTGTGGGAGCAACACCGAGGGCTGCGATACCGTTGCCGGTCCCGGTCCGGTATGGGCATGACACTGAGGGTTGCGATCCATTGCCGGACACGAAAAAAGACAAAAAGGAAAAAAAAAAGCATCGATAAGCTTCCCCGCTTAGAATCCAGCATACCTCACTGAACCGAAGATGTGGTAGTTAGAAGAG
>NW_007782582.1:0-586 GCF_000696425.1 Galeopterus variegatus
GGGGCCCAGCCCAGCCTGGCCCTTGAGGCAGGGCAGGCCCCTGTATCAGCCCTGATAGAAGAAATCTTCCCTCAACCTCCGGGAAAGTCCTTCACTCACCCTAGGGTGAGCAGTGGGTGGTGAGATACCCCATGAGCCCCTGAGTCCGTGGCAGGGTAGCTAGGTTGGGGACTGCTGCTCTAAAACCTGCTCTCTTCTCAGAAAACCAAACTTTCAGAGGCCAGGATGTGTCAAGGCTGGTCCTAGTGGCTGCTCAGAGGAAGGCTGGGCCAAGCCCTGGCGTCATTGAATGGAGCGACAATGGGCAGCGGGAACTTGCCTTGAATGCCATGAAGGAGAGGCCTTTGGTGGGGCCTCTGGGCCAGCTGCAAGAGCTCGTTCCAGACACCACCAGCCACCTGAATGGGGATGGGGACTCGTCTCTCTCATCTCAGCACCTCCTGGGACATCCTGGAACAGGTTTGATAGGAATGGGGGTGTGCTAGCCCCTCTGCCCTGGCAAATCTGCCAGTTCAGAAAGGTACGTTCAGATCTTCCAGACTGCAAAGGGAAGGGGAGAAAAGGGCTAAAGGAGGGCTTGTGGAGA
>NW_007782582.1:1559-2932 GCF_000696425.1 Galeopterus variegatus
GTAGGGATGGGGGAGGTACTCTGGATGGTCCTGCCCTGGGAGTAAAGCTATCCAGCCCCCCCAGGAGAGGTGTCCATGGAGGACCCTCCTCCCATACTTAACTCTGCTTGAGTCCCACTTCTGAGCTACAGCCCCTCTGTCGCAGCCACCAGACCAGGACCAGAACATTCTCCCTGGCACATAGCTAGCCTGGACTGCCCACATTTTTCATCTCATGGCCTCTTGATCAGGATTTCCATCAGCACAGTGGAGCCTGAGGAGTGTCTGCTTGGAGATTTGGGAGGGAAGAATTTTTAAATCTTATATGAAGTCACAGAAAAGAAATACAAATCAGATTTCCTTTATAGACTCTCAGACCAGAAAACTTCTCAGAGAAGCTAATATGGAATAAATCGTGTCCCAAATTTTCATGTGTTAGAAGCTTAATCCCACTTCCACAGTGTTAAGAGGTTGGTAATTATTATTATTATTGCAATTGAAAGTTTGTGCCTTGAAGGGAGGATCAGATTGTGAGGACCATGCCCTAGTGAAGGGTCTTAATACACTGATGTTTTAATGGTAGACATTTCATAAACCCAATTTCATACTTTGGTTCTGTTGGGTTTATACGGAGAGTATATGAGAAGTTCTCCCTCCTTCTATCGTCTTGCAGTATGATACACCATGTTGCTGTAGATTTACCACCAGAAACAAGAACCTCACCAGATGTGTTCCTTGGACTTTGGACTTTCCCAGCCTCTGAAACTGTAGGAAATAAAATTTATTTCTATGTTAATTACCCAGTTGCAGGTATTTTTTTTATAAGAAACAGAAATGGACTAATGCAAAGGCACTCAGACACTCAACTATCGTATATTGGAAAGAGGTAACATATTTGGTTTATTATAAAGAAGATACTGAAGATGAAGTTACTGAAGAGCTCGAGGAAAATTGAGGACAGGTGATATTGCTCGACAAAGACATCATATTTGTGAGATCTCCAGTGCGTGTGTGTGTGTGTGTGTGCGTGTGCGTGTTTTGATGTTCATGTCGTTAAGTGCTCAAGTTTGTTTTCATGTATTGAAGAATCCTAATACTTAATTTTCATGGGAGATTGAGAGCACGACTTATTTTCATTGCTAGTCAAAAACGATATACTTTATATTGCCTTCAAAGACCATACCCATTAGCTAAAACTGCTGTCAGAAACAGTCCGTTACTCAGATAAGGTTTAATTTTTTGGAATAAAGCCAAAGTAAATAAATACCGATTTTAAAATAATAAATATATGAATGCACACATACATAAAATTATAGAAAGAAAATACAAATAGAACTCTTAAGAAGTAAATATTTAAGTTCATAGTCACAAGTGTCATTGATGCTGAGGATTTA
>NW_007782583.1:0-420 GCF_000696425.1 Galeopterus variegatus
TAATTTTAAATAATTATGACAGAAAAATGAGAACCAGTATGATTGTGAAGAAGAATACAGAATAAATATAACAAAAACAAGAGCTAAACATTAAAAATTATAAAACTTTCCTCAGGCAAAGAAAGCCCAGGAAGAAGGGTGAAGACACAATCTACAAGTATATAGGCAGAAAATAAAAGGAATTTATCTACAAAAGAGACAAAATCAAGCTGGCCGCAGAATTCTAAGCACCTCTAAATGTCAGAAGACAATGGAGAAATACATGAAAACTTGTGTAAAAAGAATTGTTGCCTTTCTTGGGTAAAGGCAATAGAAAGGCATTGTTACTTATGCAGGGACTTAAAACTATGCATATTCTTCTTGTATAAGTATTTAAATTTGATGACAAACTGAAAAATTGGACAAAATTAATCACCTAAG
>NW_007782583.1:1903-2932 GCF_000696425.1 Galeopterus variegatus
CTAGGTGGAAGACTGCTGAAGACAGCACAATGTGAGCTAGAAGTTCCAGAAAGAAAGAATAGATAAAAAAAGATCTAGTTAGAGCTAATACCATGAGTAAGATAATAATTAATGGTACAAACATATAGTATCAATAAATGATGGGGGAGAGGAGAGCTCACGAATACAATGTAGCCAGCCCAGAAAACACTTCTAACAAAGGCAGATGACTCCAGTCAAGGACTTCACATTAGAGAAGACCTTAACAAAATGCAAATTCACGTAAATAGGAGGTAATTAAGCTGATAAAACCAGAGATTATTACAGAAAGGGAAATTTCTGAGCCAAGGAAGACACTGAAATCACAATTTGTATCATTAAAGATCAAATAAATAACTTAGAATAAGATCAAATAAATAACTTAGAATCAGTGCGAGTGAAGGAGTTTCTGACAGAGCTGAAAAATGAACCGTAAGCATGACAGAAACGTCTGGGATAGATGGAAGCCACACACATGTAATTAAAGTACTTATAGGAAAGCAGCTAGATATGAAAGGCAGAATGAATGCATCTGCCATATAAAGCAAATATTTATTCCTAAAGTAGAGAATTCAACAAATAGAATAAAAAAATTATTGTCATATAAATGAATGAGACAAAAACACTCTTCAAATTAAAGAACTTTCCCTGCAGAATAAAAGGAACTCTACTGCAGGGACAATACATAGAGGACACTATAATAAAACTTGAGATTAAGACAAATCGGATTTATTATTAATATGCAAGGATAAAGAGTCCCTCAAGTAACCAGGCAAAAATAAAACAAGTCACACACAAAAGGGAAACAAAGTCAAGTTTACTTTATTTTCCATAGTAACTTCCAGTGTTTATATTTAAAATATTTAGAAATACTGAGGGAAAGAAATTATTATCTAAAGCTGTTAAACAGCAACTCTTATTCAAGTTTAAAAACAATAAGCAGACATTCCCAAAATTCCTTCTTGGCCTGTTCCTTTCTCCTTCCTTCTTTTCTTCCCTTTTCCTTTACAA
>NW_007782584.1:0-358 GCF_000696425.1 Galeopterus variegatus
ATGGAGTAAGCGTATTCACAGGACTAAGTATTATTTGTGCAACGTGGTCCCATAGGTGGCTTTCTACTGCACGATCACTGCAAATACACATATTTGTATCAAATACTTTTGTAAGTACAAGCTTTTCCAAAAATATGTTTACTCATAGGGAAAGACCAGTTTTGAGACCACCAATGTGTAGTTTATTTAGTCTGTATTATGGTATCTGACACTTTAGCTTTTGAAACCCTCTTCTCCCTGGGCTTCCAGGATCCACTTACCTGGATCTCTGCCTCCAACTCAGATCCTTCCTATTTTGTCTCTTTTACAGGATCACTAACTTGTTTAATGCCCTATCTAAGTGTGCAGCAGGTCTGCA
>NW_007782584.1:2325-2932 GCF_000696425.1 Galeopterus variegatus
GCCCATGTCTCCTATTCTCCTACACAGTAATTCAGATCTTTTGGGTGCTGGGTTGCTTGCATTTTTGTTTCTTTCGGCTATTCCTTAAGCAAACACCTCTTCTCTGGGAGGTTCCTGATTGACAGTCTCATTGGGAGGTAGAGCCCCACCTCTCCCTACAGATGCTCAAACAAAGAGTCAGTTTCTCTCTTTGGCTGCCCACTGGCAGCAAGAAAGTGGTCACATAGCCTGGGCTTGGCCAACCGGATGCTTCCACCTGTGATGGTGATTCCTAAACAACTGATACAGAAACACAGGTATTGCTGCCCAAGCACTCCTACTAGAGTGTGGTCAAGGGTGCAGCCCAAGCAACACTGAGTGACCAGGTCAGTGGTGCTGGTGGGGTCATTCTAGCCAGTCTGCTACTGTGGCCTGGACTCTACTTCTGACGTCCAGCCCAGTAGTTCTCCACTGATGATTTTTTGGCCTGAGTTAACCAGAACCTGTCTCTGTTGCTTGCAACCAACAACACAGGGTACTTTTCTCCTTGTCTCAAGATCCCTTCTGGCTTCAGGTAAAATTCACACCTTGGTGGGCAGCCTGGCTCTTCCCAGAGAAATTGCTACTA
>NW_007782585.1:0-761 GCF_000696425.1 Galeopterus variegatus
AAGTTTTATCCTTTTTTGGTGATAAACATAAACATGTCTTAGTTTTTTGTTAAGGTCTTGAATAGGTCTCAAAGCAACTTGACATTGATTCCAAGTTGTTAGATGGGATGCCTTAATGAGACCTATTGCATGATTAACAAGTGACCAATTTGTTCCCAAATTCTTATGTTAAGGCTCCCTTCCTTGAGGTACCAAGGAAATAGTTGTTTAATATCCACTAACAGTTTTACAAGCTGTCATTCAGTTACTTTACAGCCAGCTGCTTTCAGGAGGCATTGGAGTTGTAACATATGTTGAATCTCATCTTTTGCCAATGAATTATCCATACTTTAAAAGTTAAAAAAAAAAAAAAAGGGAAAATACCTTTGGGGTTGAAAAGACGTAACTTGACCTGCTGCAGGCATGGACTCCTAATCAAGAACCACCTGTCATCCTCTTACTGGGATGAGCGGTCCTTCCCAGGATGAGTGGTCCCTTACTGGGATGAGTAAATATAAATGTTGGACATCCTTTTCTTATTCAAGGTTTGGCAGGTCAGTCTCCAATCCATGGAGCCAGAATTCCTCACATGGGGCACCATTTGTCACCTCTCCCCCAGGGTGACAGAGATGCTAAAAGGATTACTCAAAGCCCATTTCTTTTCAGCAGTGAGAAGCCCTGAAGGGGTTAATTTCCACAAACCCTCAAGAGAGAGTCATCCTCCTTGAAAAATTAACAGTGAACTGGGGTCCTCTCTCAGTATTTATTCTCCAGGCCAGAAA
>NW_007782585.1:2270-2932 GCF_000696425.1 Galeopterus variegatus
GTCCCGTGTGATCCAAAACAACTTAAACCATTAAAAAGCAAGCATTGATCACTGATGCAAAGGGTTACAAAACACAAACACACCTGGGGGGGGGGTGGCCCCAGTCACCGAACCTTCTGATACCCTGGCTTATGCTCTTACTAGGACTCCTAACTGTGCTGGGACTCAGCCTACTTTTTGGTCCCTGTCTCTTTTGGTGTTTCTCTAATTTCTTGCAGGAATGTATACAGGCTTTCACCAACCAAAATGCCATCGAATTGTTCCTGCAAGGGGGATATCGGCCCCTCAGAATCAGCGACCCTTCCGTAGAGGAATACACACGAAACCAATACCCCGCCACCTAATTGTTTTACCTGCCAACATAAATCTTTTATTTTTTCATATCTTCACTCATCTCGAGCAGGAAGTAGCTTCAGAAGAATGAGACCTTTGCCCCCTTTTCCCTTCTCCTTATACTTAAAAGGTGAGGATGATGGATTTTGGACATGACCAGCACCATTGTGCACACAATAATAGCAAAATAGCTGCTGGCTCTTTCTGTCTTCCACTCCAACACCCAACTCCCCCACCCCCCTTCCCCTTACGAGAAGCCTCGTGACTTAAACAGAAACCCTTTTGCTTCTGCAAGGGTGCAGTTCTCCACCCTGGTTGCATAGCTTCCA
>NW_007782586.1:0-727 GCF_000696425.1 Galeopterus variegatus
GCGCACTTATCCAGTGCGCCACCGGGCCGGCCCCTAATGTTTATTTTTTTAAAACCTTTTTGAGGTTCTACCATATGTCATTTACTATGTGCTTGGTGCTAGACATTATGACTTTAGTTAGAATCTGATGTAGATTAGTACTTTTACCATTTCCCAGACAGTACAAATACTTTAGAACATTTTAACTCCATTTTCCCCTCCATTGTTTTGTGTTATTATTGTCACGTTTTCGTTCTAAAAATATTTAAAATCTTCTAAGACATTACAATTACTGTTTTTTTGCAGTCAACATCCATTTGCTACATTAATTTTGTTGCTATTCATTCCTTTCTGTATTTTCTTTCTTCTGTCTGTTGCTACTCACTTTCCTTCAGCTTGAAGAAATTCCTTTAGTATTTCTTGTTGTACAGGTCTGAGGGCAACAAATTCTCCCAGCCTTTTCATCTAAAAATGTCTCCAATTCATCTTCCTTTTTGAAGGATATTTTTTTACTGTTTATTGAATTCTAGATTGGCAGTTCTTTTTTTTTTTTAATACTTCAAAGACTTTATTCTATTGTTTATTGCTTTCACCATTTCTGTTGAAAAATCATCTGTGTGGCTATTGTTGTTTTCTTTCAAGCTAATATGTCTTTTTCCTCTGGCTGATCTTATGATTTTCTCTCTCTCTTTTTTTTTTGTCTTTTTTCGTGTCCGGCAACGGATCGCAACCCTCAGTGTCGCACCCG
>NW_007782586.1:2116-2932 GCF_000696425.1 Galeopterus variegatus
CTTCCATCTTGTTGTCTTAGTGTTTCATCCGGCACTGAATTGGGCAAATGCCTGCAGAGGAGAAGTGGTGCTGAAGCTCAGGTTCACGATTACCTTCCCTTTAGAATCTCAGCCACTCCAGTGCTTTGGTAGCTCTATGATGCCTTCAACAGATGTAAAATAAAATTATTCCATCTTTTTAGTCGTTCTTAGCAGGAGAATTGTTCTGATACATACTCATCAGTTATAGCCCAGAAACCAGGAATTTAATTTTTAAGAATTATTTCCAACAAATCACAGTACCCATATAGATTCCCCTGGTAAGAGATATTTCTGATATTTTGAAATCAGAATCTTTCTTACTAATTCCTTAATTGCTATCTAGTTTAATTTCCATTTTAATGAGACAATTGAGTTCAATATAACATGGAAGAATATACACTGGTCTCTGGCTGGAGATGTATAAAGTGCCCTATTCTCATCAGCTGCACATCTATAACCCATCTCGAAGTTAAGTGCTCCCAGTGTCTTTTGTGTGTTCTTACATAACACTACATTATATTGCAATGATTTGTTTACTTGTCGACTCCTCCACTATGCTGGGAGCTGGCATTCTGCTGTATTTACCTTTGTATTTTCAGTGTCTGCCACAGTGCCTGACATTTGGAAGGTATTCAGTAAATGCTTTTTGAATAAAGCATTCTTCTAGATAAGGCTATTTATATAGATGGATAATACTCATTAAATTCTCACTAGTGGTAGTTTGAATTCAGAAAGGTTTCTTCTCCCAGACCGTGTCCCACATTTTACCCTATTTAGAGTCTGTACATGCCATGC
>NW_007782587.1:0-876 GCF_000696425.1 Galeopterus variegatus
ATGGTAAGTAACAGAAGGAGCCTGGCAATGGCTTCGAGGCAAGCTTTAATGGAGGCACTCTTGGGCGAGGTTCTGTGGCTGACAAGGGAGTGAGGCTGGGGAAATCGTGTGCAGGGTAGATACAAACAGGTATTTATAGGGGAAGGCTGTTGGTGGTTTTTTGCCCGTATATGGTATGTAATTGAGCAGGATTGAGTTTCCAGTTCCTGCCTTCGGGGGAGGGTAAAGAGGGGGAGGGGTGAAGTTAACAAGATGGAGGCTGGTGGAGTTAACAAGATGGAGACTCCATCACTACTTTGTTGCTGCTTTCTGGCCCTCCTGATCCTGCTGGCCCAACATTCTGACCTTTTTTTTTTTGTTGGTATAGAGCAATGACTCAGATCTGACTACTTCCTGCTGAGTAAGGGGCATCGTAGGAGTTGTCAGAAGTGGGCATGTGGGAGTAGGAGTGGAGCAGAAGCTGGTTGACGGATACCCTAGACACCTCTAGAATTTGTTCCTGAATGAAGTGAAAAAAACAAGGGGCCAGGGTTAGCAATATCCTGATGATAAGGAGGGAGCTTAGTAAAGAGAGGAGCCATGTGGTTAATGGGGTTTACCACCAGTGATGTGAGGTAGAGTCTACTGGGCAGTACCAGGTCTGAAGGGACTCACAAACTTTGGTGAGAGTGTGGAGATTACTTTCGACTACACCTGTTTCATCGATGTAGTAACAGCATTCTTTGTTGAAGAACATACAGGCACCACCTTTATCTGCAGTGAGGAGGTTCAAAGCATGTTGGTTCTGGAGGGCTATTCAAGCTACCGATGTGATCTGGTGCTGCAAGGAGTCTAAAGACTCCAGGGAGGCTCAGAGCCTTACAGAGAGGTCTCTGG
>NW_007782587.1:2488-2932 GCF_000696425.1 Galeopterus variegatus
TTTGAACCCAGTAAGTGTGGCAGTTGTAATGTATTTGGTCATAAACAAAACAGATAGTGGGGTTTGAGCTCCCTCATGAGGCAGAGTTAAAAGCAGGGATAGAGAAATTAACTGAGGCCTGGCATCCCTGCGGTTGGCAATCAGTGGTAGAAATAAGTCTGGCATGGGTTTGATGATTGGTTGTCCAGGTTTCTGTTAAATAAAATCTCCATCTGTATCCCAAATCAGTAGCAGTGGGACTAAGAGACAGAGTCAGGAGGAGAATGGTGACATGATAACCGAACCCAGGTAAGCCCCAAGGGCTGGATTGTTCATACATCTTGGGAGGGGGCCCCAGAGGGGGCACACTTAAGTTTGGAAACGTGTACCTGGGGACAGTGTCTCAGGAGTTTTGTGGCTGTGGGGGTGGTTAGAACCACTGTGTAGGGACCAGTACACCTGGGC
>NW_007782588.1:0-1080 GCF_000696425.1 Galeopterus variegatus
TTCAGCTTTTTAAAGGTTAGATTACCCAGATGACTGTATGGTTGGCCTCAGTGTCAAAAAAAGGTGTGTTCTCTTAGGAAGAGTAATCCCTCTCATATTAAACAACCATCTATTTCTTATCAGATGTTTCAAAAGAAGAGTCTACAAAAAATTAGATTAAAAAGAAATGAAATCAGCTAAAGCCAAAGAGACAAGGCTTCTGAAGCACAATGATTGCATGAGTTTAGGATATGTGACTTTTTTTTTTTTTTTTTTTTTGGTACATTCTTTTTTCTACTGTGATTAATTCCTTATGAATACAGTATTAGGTCAATGTTTTTCACCTTCTGTAGTTATCATTGGCATAGTCTATTTACTTAAAATTGATAAGACATCGATGGTCTATAAAATTGCTTCTCTATCTGTTTTAACAATATTCCCTCACAATATAACAAATAGGAGTGGATAATCTAATGGTGATTTTGTTCCACAATAGTCCATAAGTTTCAAAGCTAACTTGAGTGTTAAGTTGTTTACTATACTATCATAACATATATGTGGCTAGTTATTAAACTTTATTATGATAATATACACAAATTAAAATTTAGAGACACTAAATGTGTTTTGAAGCTGAATCTAAAAGAACATTAAACAGCATAGAAAATAAAGGAATTCTCAGACTTTATCTATGTATTCAAATGACATAGGGACTGAGTCTTGACAAAATAAATTTTTTAAAAAATCAAAAAACATTAAAAAAAACCTTACTTTCTGTCATTGTTATGCCATATGCTTCACATATGTCTCAACAGGCATAAACCTAATGTATACGCAGATTTTAATAGCATGGGCTTTGAAGCCAGGTATTAATAAGGTTTGAATAGCTTCACTTTATACTTGGGGAATGATGCTTGCTTTCCTTAAGCTTCAAATTTATCAGTTATAAAAGGAAGATGATCACATAACTGTCCCAGGGGATTTTGAGGGAAATTAATGAGATGATACTTTAAATGCCCCAATAGTCTGTTTCCTAATATGTGCTCATTAAACATTAGCCATTACCTTTTTTTTTTTTTTTCCTTTTTGTCTTTTTTCGTGACC
>NW_007782588.1:2602-2932 GCF_000696425.1 Galeopterus variegatus
CCTAAGAATTCACTTCTCGTCGTCTCATTCCACCCAGAACTATCAGTAATGCCTGTAATGACTCTGTTTTAATTTGTTTATTTGAAAACTACCAGAAGATCATTTCTTTTTTGATACAGCAGTTCTTCATCAGGGGCGTCAGCACCGTGCAGGTATGATTGTCAGGAAGTAGCTGGACACGCCCCGTTTTATGCCTTTGGTCATTGACACGACCGGGGAACACCTGGGCAGATGTGCCAGCAGGTGCTGTGAACAGCAGCAGCAGAACGGCAGGAAAGGCCATTTCGTGCCCTAATGACTTACTGTCCTGGGCTCTCCTTCCTTAGGTAC
>NW_007782589.1:0-689 GCF_000696425.1 Galeopterus variegatus
GGAAAAAAAAAAAAAAAAAAAAAAAAAAAAAAAAAATTAAAATAAGCTTGCAGTTCAGTTATTTCCCAATAGTTCCTCAGAAACCACTGGTCTTTGCCAGGGATGTACCCTGGATTCCTCAGTGGCCTTTCAGTAGGCATTCCCACCTTTGCTATCTTTCAACTGACAAAGGGGGGCCTGGGAGAGGACATTTAGAATTCACACCCATCTACTTCCTGCAGATCTGCTGTTTAAAGCCTGCCGAATTAGCTGTTTCCAGGTTAACAGATTTCGGGCCTGAAAAACAAGTCCTGGAATGAGGAAGAGAGCACAATCCATTTAACTCAACAGCTGCCCCTTCCAAAGGTGACTTAATGGGCCTATTCTGATATCTTGTGTTGCTTTTAAGAGAAAACCTTCATTTACTAGAAAGGTAGGAAAATGGGGGCTTTGGTTCAATGTACTTTTTACTTAGAAGAGAGTTAATGAACCCTTCTCTATCAAGAAGATTCATCCACTTATTTGCCTTAACAAAACGAATTCTTTAGGTTTAAGTTTCTTTGAGGCCTCCATATGCTTTCAGGAGCTGAGGCTGATCTATTTTCTACCTCACACACACCATCCCCACACCCATCCTTCCACTGTCATCCCCACAAAAACGATTCCTTCCTCAAGACTCTTCCTTTTACGCATCAGGCTTTGATCCTTAC
>NW_007782589.1:2353-2932 GCF_000696425.1 Galeopterus variegatus
AACTGCTTGTGTGGAGATGATTAGTGACAAACTATATTAAAGGGATACTCACAACACTTGAACTCACTGCAATAGCAACAGGAGGTGGCTACAAAATTATTACAGTAGTACAACATGTACTATAGTTAATTTTATACAATTAATTAATATTGCATCTTTATGTTTGTTTAGATTTCTCTCCACCACAAATGGTGCCACGTATGGTCTAAGAGTGTGCATAGGTTTTGATAAGTTTTAACTTTTTATAATAAATTTGTGCATATTTTATGGTAGTAAATGATAAAATAGGCTAGAATGTACACATATTTTATGCATGTACATACATTTTATGACATACCTAACTTTTTCTTAATTTCTTTGATATTTCTAGGCTGCACAGTTTGCCTGTGGGCTTCTTCAAATTGTTGCAAACCTCCAAAAAAGTTTCCAATATATTTACTGGAAAAACCCTGCACGTAAGTGGATCCAGGCAGTTCAAACCCATGTTGTTCAAGGGACAACTATACAGATGAAATAAAAGACGTTTTCAGAAAAACATTCTGGGGCCGGCCCAGTGGTGCACTGGAGAGTGCGCCGCTT
>NW_007782590.1:0-559 GCF_000696425.1 Galeopterus variegatus
ATGGAGTTTCCTCAACAACTACAGGTCGATCTACCATATGATCCAGCAATCCCACTGCTGGTTGTATTCCCAAAGGAATGGAAATCATCATGTTGAAGGGACCCCTGCTCTCCCATGTTCATCAAAGCTCTATTTACAATAGCCAAGATATGGGACCAACCTAATGTCCATTGTTGGATGACTGGATAAGGAAAATGTGGTATATTTACATAATACTACTCTACTGTAAAAAAGAATGAAATTCTGCCATTCACAGCAACATGTATTAACTTAGAGAAAATTATGTTAAGTGAAATGAGCCAGGCACAGAAAGAGAAACATCACATGTCCTCGCTTGTAAGTGGGAGCTAAAAAAATAAGTTGAAAAAAGAAAGAAGGATACAACAATCACAATAATACATTCAACTTTCAAAAGGAGAGAACAGAACTGAGGCCACCAGAGGTGAAAGGGGACGAGGAGGGGCGGAGGGAGGAGTTGGTAAAGGGCCATGAAAAGTAATTCCACTGTGTAGTGCTGAGTTGCTCATTATTCTGATCTGAGCATCACATAATGCACGCA
>NW_007782590.1:2418-2932 GCF_000696425.1 Galeopterus variegatus
CTTTTACCAGGACTCCAGCAATCTCTGCAGACTCCAAATCTGATCTGAGTTCATTCTTAGACATCTGCTCATTTTTTGAACTTCCGACAGAATCACGTAGTGATTTCTCTCAGGGGCAGGCAGAGGTGCCCACTCACGCACTCCTGGGTGGAGACCTGGAGCCTTGTCTAGAAAGACTGGAGACAACCACTTATCAGTCCATAGTGAGTAAGAACCTACTAAGTGCAGAGAAGAAAACCCTCCCCCTTCTCATTCACTGGGCTACAGTGAGGGCCTGGATCCTTAATTGTGTTCCTTATGGTCACGTACCTGGTCTGTCTCCTCCTGAAGCTGAGGCCAGGGCTTCCATGCTTGGTGAGGTACCGGACAAGCAGCGCACACAGTGTGGCTCGAGGGTAACCCAGATGACATTCCTCTCATCTACCTGCATGCCATCTCTGCCCCCTGAGCCATCCCAGATGCCTCCTTTGTGTTCAGGCAAAAGCACCAGTGAGCACTTTAGCTGATGCTTTAG
>NW_007782591.1:0-700 GCF_000696425.1 Galeopterus variegatus
ACGTGTCCACCTCCATGGTCAGGATGCTGAGCAGTTCCAAAACCACAAGGATCCCTCAGTGATGCCTTTTTATAACCTCGCTCACATCCCTCCTGCCTCTCTTCTCCCCACCCCATCCCAACCCCCTGGCAACCACTATTCTCTATTTCTAAAATTTTGTCATTTCAAAAATGTTATACACATAGAATCATACAGTATGTAAACTGATTCATCCAGGTCGTAGTTTGTATCAATAGTTCATTACTTTTTATTGCTGAGCAGTATTCTACGGTATGAATGTACCACAGTTTAATCATTCACCTGTTGAAGGACATCTGAGCTAATTCCAGTTTGGGGCTATTATGGATAAAGCTGCTATGAACATATGTGTACAGGTTTTTGTGTGAACATAAGTCTTCATTTATCTGGGATAAATGCCCAGGAGTGCAATTACTGGGTCATATGGTAGCTGCATGTTTTGTTTTCTAAGAAACTGCCAAACTTTTCCAGAGTGACTATATTATTATTATTTTTTAAAGATTGGAGAGCATGTTTGTGTGTTGAAGGGAAAGATTTAGATTATAGGAGTCAGGTCCTTGAAGGGGGAGAAAGAATGGGTTCCATGGCTCCTGGGGAGGAACTGGCTAGTCTTCTGCAAGGGGGTGTCCACTGCTCAGAGTACCAGGAGAGGAGAGATACAGGCAGGTGGAGATGCAGATGG
>NW_007782591.1:2502-2932 GCF_000696425.1 Galeopterus variegatus
AGAAGGGACGTGAAAACTGGGCTGCTACTACCAAAAAGACAAAAGATAACAAGTATTGGTGGGGATGTGGAGAAAGGGGCACACTGCACACTGTTGGTGGAAATGATTTAGTACAGCCATTATGAAAAACAGTATGAGGATTCCTCAAAAAATTAAAAATAAAACTACTGTATGATCCAGCAATCCCACTACTGGGTATATATCCAAAGGATTTGAAATCGATATGTCGAAGAGATGCCTGCACTCCCATGTTCACTGAGGATTATTCACAATAACCAAGACAGGGAATCAACTAAGTGTCCATCAAAGGATGAATGGATAAAGAAAATGTGGTATATATACACAGTAGGATACTATTCAGCCTTGGCCGGCTGGTTAGCTCAGGTGGTTAGAGCGTGGTGCTGGTAACACCAAGGTCCAGGGTTCGATC
>NW_007782592.1:0-844 GCF_000696425.1 Galeopterus variegatus
TAAACAACCTAATGTTACTGACACGCCTGTGTGCCTCCTGGCTCCTGCCTGACTATCCCACATGATGGTTCTCATCCTTACATACCTAAAACCCATTCTACCTCTGTTTAAACACCAAGGTGGGTTCCCTGCAGAGTACCTGTCAAACCCTGCCCATTGACTCAACTCCTGTTCTCACCTCTTTCTCCTCTGGGTACCCTCTTCTCCTATACCCAGTGGTAATTCCAAACTGTGATTTAGATACCATAAAATCTCTTAGTCAACAAAACACAACAACCTGATTGAATCTTTTCTGTCCATCCTTCTCAGCCACCTCTTCTCTAGCAGATCTGAAATAACAACATCTTCAGAAAAATCACACCTGGCATATGGAGCTATTCGAAATTACCCAAACAGTAAAGGGATAGCTAATTAGCAACACAGAAGGTAGTAAAAAGTAGTACCAAAGAGTACAGGGAAAGCCAATATGACTTCAATCTGTGCTGGAAATGGTCTCATAGAATAAGATTGATTGTCCCAAAGCAACACAGGAGGAGACAGTTAATGGGTCACCTAGGGGAAGTATCCCTCATGAATAAACAAGCTTTATCAGGTTATTTTCATACCTTAGGGCTTGAGACAAAGACGAAGACGATGGCCTAAGGTTCATAAAATATATTTTAATTACGTTTTAATAAAAATCATTTTTATTGTCATCCCATATACAGACATACAAGACAAACACAAACATACACAATGATATTTATTTTTTAGATATGTGCATTTGGTAAGCTTGGGAAGGAAAAACAAGTATATTTTGGAGTTTAGCAAACAACAATCCAAGAAAAAGAGTCATCAAAAATAT
>NW_007782592.1:2518-2932 GCF_000696425.1 Galeopterus variegatus
GTGGGTCTGTATTAGTTAAATTCTATAAGTTTTGGTTTCTCTGAAAAAGTCTTTATTTTACCTTCAATTGTAAAAGATGTTTTCAATGAAGAAACAGTTCTGGATTGACAGTGGGTTTGTTTTGTTTTGTTTTGTTTTTGGAAACTTTAACGATATTTCTCCATTGTCTTCTGACTTGCATAGTTTTTTATTACTATTTTACTTTTTATTTTATTTTTGGCCACAAAACAAGTCTTAATACATTTTAAAAGACTAAGATCATAGAAAATATGTTATCTTGTTGGGAAAAAATGCAAAAGTAACTTTCTTATAAGCCTGTTTTGTCCTTGAAACTGTATTTGCTTGCTCCACTAGCCTGGCTATTAATCACTGTTTGTATTTTTCGCTTCTGTAAGCTTGCAGACAGCCCACATA
>NW_007782593.1:0-2932 GCF_000696425.1 Galeopterus variegatus
CTTGACACCACTGATAACCTCAGCTGTGTTCTTTCCTTCTGAATATTCAGCAAATTATTGGGATTATTATATCTTTCTTTCTTATTTATTTATTTACTATTTTAGCTCCCATTTACAAGTGAGGAGGTGCAGTATTTCTCTTTCCGTGCCTGGCTTATTTCACTTAAAATAATTTTCCCTAAGTATATCCATGTTTCTGTGAATGGCAGGATTTAATTCTTTTTATGGCAGAGCAGTATTCCATTGTGTATATATAACACATTTTTCTTATCCATTTGTCCGCCAATGGGCATTTAGGTTGGTCCAACTCTTGGCAACTGTAAATACAGCTGCGATAAACATGGGAGTGCAGGTATCCTTTCACATGATGATTTCCGTTCCTTTGAGTATATTCTCAGGAGGGGGATTGCTGTATCCTGTGGCAGTTCTATCTGTTGAGGAATCTCCATACTGTTTACCATAGTGCAGGAGAGTTCCCCTTTCTCTGCATCCTCACCAGCATTTGTTATTCTCTTTTTGATAATAACCAGTCTAACTGGGCTGAGATGTTATCTCGATGTGGTTTTGATTTGCATTTTCATGATGAATGTTGAGTATTTTTACATGTCTGTCGGCTATTTGTATGTCTTTCTTTTAAAAATGCCTGTTTATCTCTTCTGCCCATTTTTAATCAGGTGATTCATTTTTTTTAACATTAAGTTGTTTGAGTTCCTTGTATATTCTAGATATCAAACCCTTGTTGGATGTATAGTTTGCAAATATTTTCTCTCATTCTATAGGTTGTCTTTACACTATAAGTGTTTTCTTTTCTTTTTCTTTTTTTTTTTCTTTTTGCTGTGCAGAAACTTTTTAGTCTGATATAATATCATTTGTCTATTATTTTCTTTTGTTGCCTGTGCTTTTGAGGTCTTATTTATAAAGTCTTTGCCCAGTCCTACTTACTGAAGTGCTTCTCCTATGTTTTATTCTAGGAGTTGTATAGTCTCAAGCTTAATGTTTAAGTCTTTAATCCACTTTGTGTTGATTTTAGTGTACGAAGAAAGCTACAGGTCTAGTTTCATTCTTCTGCATATGGAAGTCCACTTTTCCTACCACCTTTTATTGAAGAGGCAGTCTTTTCTCTAGTGTATGCTCTTGGTGCTTTTGTCAAAAATCAGCTGCCTCTAAATATAAGAGTAGATTTCTGCCTTCTCAATTCTGTTCCATTGGTCTGAATGACTGTTTTTATGCCAGTGCCATACTGTTTTTGGTTACTACAAATTTGTAGTATAATTTGAAGTCAAGTGGTGTAATGGCTCTGGCTTTATTATTATTATTTTTTTTAAACTCAGGATTGCTTTGGCTGTTTGGGGTCTTTTGTTGTTCCATGTGAATGTCAAGATGTTCTATATCTGTGAAGAATGACATTGGTGTTTTGATGTGAATTAAATTGAATCTGTAGATTGCTTTGGGTAGTATGGACATTTTCACAATGTTAATTCTTTCAGTCCAAGAGCATGGCATGTCTTTCCATCTTTGTGTGTCCTCTTTCCTTTCTTTCAGCAGTGATTTGTAGTTCTCATTGCAGAGATCTGTCACCTTTTTGGTTAAATTTATTACTAGGTATTTTATTTTCTGGTGACTATTGTACATAGGCTAGTTTTCCAGATTTATTTTTCTGCTAGTTTGTTACTGGAGTACAGTAGTGCTACTGATTTTTGCATGTTCATTTTGTATCCTGTAACTTTACTGAAATCATTTATTGACTTTCAGATTTTTCTTTCTTTTTTTGTAGAGATTTTAGGTTTTTGAATACATAGGATAATGTTACCTGCAATCAGGAACAATTGGATTTCATCTTTTTAAATCTGGATGCCTTTTATTTCTTTCCCTTGCCTGATAGCTGTGGCTAGTACTACAAATACTGTTTTATTTCCTTTTTTAAAAAAAATATATATATTGTTTTCTTCCTTTCCATTATGTAATTTTTAATTTATTTGTATTCTTTTTTTACTGTTTATATGTATTCATAGGGCAAAGAGCTGACCATCAGGATCTGTACACAAGATGTGGTAAGCAAATCAATGCTCTCAGCATGCCCACCACCTCAAATTGAAATTAACCTCAGTGTCCCCCAACCTCTCTCCATTGCCCCTTTCCTCCCTTCTCCCACCCCAGGAACCCTAGGTTTGTTCTCTCACTCTGTAAGTCCAACACACCACTATGGCCTTACTTTCCTTTGTTCTTTCTCTCTTTGCTCCCATTTACGTGTGAGGACAAGCAATATTTTTCCCTCTGTTTCAGGCTTATTTCATTAAACATAATTTTCTCCAAGGTCATCAATGTTGCTGCAAATGGCAGAATTTCATTCATCTTTATGGCTGTATAGTATTCCGCTGTGCATATATACCACATGTTTCTTATCCAATCATCCAATGATAGACATTGAGGTTGGTTGTTTTAGGGTCTCTATTTCATTTAGTTCTACTGTAATGTTCTTTATTGCTTTGTGTTTCTAGTTATTTGAGGTGTAGTATTAGGTTGCCTTTTTGAAATCTTTCTATTATTTTGATGTTAGCATATAGTACCACAAACTTCCCTTTTTAGTAGTGCTTTTGCAGTATCCAACAGGGTTTGGTATAATATGTCTTTATTTTCATTAGTTTCAAGAATATTTTTGATTTCCTGTTTAATTTCTTCTTGGGCCTTTAGGTCATTCTAGAGCATGTTGTTTAATTTCCATGCATATGTATAGTTTTGACAGTTTTGTGTTTTTTGTTTTTTTTTTCCTTTTTGTCTTTTTTCGTGTCCGGCAATGGATCGCAACCCTCAGTGTCACGCCCCGTACCGGACCAGGACTGGCAACGGGATCGCAAACCTCGGCATCGCGCACGCACCTCGCTCAGCCAGTGAGCGGGAACCGGTCTGTATGTGGGATCCGAATCCTCGGCGG
>NW_007782594.1:0-535 GCF_000696425.1 Galeopterus variegatus
AAAGAAAGCATTTCAAAATATTTTAAAGTCCCTATTAAAATAATGAGGTATTTGTGCATGACTGACAGACAAATGGAACAAAACAGAGGATCCATAAATAGTCCCAATTACACATACAAATTTATTACATGATAAAGATGTCACCTCAAATCAGCAGGGATAAGATGAGCTTTTTAATGTATTAAGGGATATCAAGATAATCATATGGAAAAGATAACATCAGATTTATTGCTCACACTGTATATGAGAATCAATCCAGACACATCAGAAAATGAAACATTTAAAAAAGGAGCAGGAGAAAAGAACCTAAACAAATACTAGAAGCAAATATGAGCAAATTCCTCTATAACCAGGATTGGAACACTTTTTTGGACTCAAAATCTAGATGAAATAAGGGAAAGCATGATTGTTGACTACATACCAAT
The DNA here is from genome assembly GCF_000696425.1 of Galeopterus variegatus. Classification (NCBI taxonomy): domain Eukaryota; kingdom Metazoa; phylum Chordata; class Mammalia; order Dermoptera; family Cynocephalidae; genus Galeopterus; species Galeopterus variegatus. Next base: position 426 of record NW_007782594.1, read on the forward strand.
AAAATTTGTTTTACCCAGTGTAAAAAGTAATTTTAGAAAAGTAAAAGGAGGGCTGGCCCGGTGGCGCACTGGAGAGTGCGCCGCTTGGGAGTGCGGCGGCGCTCCTGCCG
>NW_007782594.1:2387-2931 GCF_000696425.1 Galeopterus variegatus
ATCTTTCTATGTGGCTATAAAATTATCTCTGGAATATATTATTAAATAAAGCATGGGGGGAAGTGAGGTAGGCAAGGAGTGAATACAAATATACAAACACATTTGCTTATATATTTTTCTAACATGGAAGAATAAATGAAAAACCAATAAAAATAGTTACAGTGATAAGGAAGACTCTGATGGAGGGAAGGAAGCTTAAATTCTCTGACTAGATTTGCTTTTGTAGATTTGACTTTAGAGCAAGGCGATATTTTATACAATTATAAAACTAAAAGCAATCCCTAAAAATCTAAAGCAAAATGAAATGCCAAGCTGGTAGCATAACCACTCTGAGGACAAAAAAACAAAAAACAAAACAAAACCCACTCCCAAACAAACCTTAAATTGTTTTCAGTAATCCCATTACTAGTGATCATGGTGATATTATTCTGAGCCTGTGGTATGGGTATCCTGGCAAATGAATAATTTGGTGTTACTGGCAATGGGACAGTTGAGGTAAGAGAAAAGAGAGGCAGATGACGATGCTAAAGAGGTTAAAGAAATA
>NW_007782595.1:0-622 GCF_000696425.1 Galeopterus variegatus
AGCCACAACCAAAGAACACCCTCACCAGATGTGTTCCCTGGACTCTGGGCTTCCCAGCCTCGGAAACTGTAAGCAATAAATTTCATTTTCTTTACAAATCACCCCATTTCAGGCAATTATATTATAAGCAACAGAAATGGACTAATACAGTATCTATATATTTTCATGGCATCCAGCCAAGCACTAGACACGTATGTTAATTTTTTCAAGTGAACTTTTATAGATTCAAGCTTATTTCACAAATCATACAAAATAACTTACCATCCTACAAAAAAATTATTTTTAGGACCAAAGCAGACATATTGCATGAAGCCTCAAACTCCATTATATTTGGATTCTGATGAAAAGTATTCAATATAGGCAGAAAGACAATGATCCTCTCATTTTTATTGAGAACAGGGGTATCTTTCTTTCAAAACTTGAAGCAAAGGGGGAAATATCTTTTCCAAACAAAACTCTACTTAACGCTCTTTATATGTGAAACTCTGTAATGATAAATATTAAATATTCATTATTTATAAATAATAAATTTCTAATTATGAAAAGTGGTTTTAGCCATGCTTAAAACAGTTTTAATCACTTGAGTTTTCACACAAGCACTGCTTTGTTTCTCCATAGCACC
>NW_007782595.1:2614-2931 GCF_000696425.1 Galeopterus variegatus
AATAACAGTCTATAAACTTACTGCCAAGAAAAGAGAATTTCCAAGAGCTTAACTCGTATTCCCGTGTGAGTGAATTACAACTTGGCACTATAACAAATATAATTAGAGACACAAAGGCTATGATTTACCTGTGGCCTAGCATAAATAGCTACAACAAAGACATCCTTAAGTTTTAACATCTTTTTGAGTTACTTGATTGTCCTCAATTTGCAAAAAGTTGCAACTTCTAAGCCAAGGAAGGGATGAAAGACACGAGTACTAATTTTCCTATGCTTTTACGCTATAGCCCATCTCTTGATGAGTAAGTATGACTCAAA
>NW_007782596.1:0-868 GCF_000696425.1 Galeopterus variegatus
ATATATAAATATGAATCTATGAAAAAATAATAAAAGAAATCGTTGGTGAAGAAGAATTGGGAATTTTCTTCTACTTCTTTTCCAACAGCAGGAGTCTTCTCCTGAGTCTTCTCATGGCTGACTTCATCTCATGGTTCCTCAGAGTGTAGATCAAAGGGTTCAGCAAAGGGGAAATGACAGTGAAGGTGACAGAGATGGCCTTATCTGTGGGGAGGGCAGTGAAGGGCCGGGCATAGACATAGATACAAGGCACAAAATGCAGGGTCACCACAGTAATGTGGGTGGTGCAGGTGGAGATGGCTTTTCTCCTTCCCTCTCCTGACTGAGACCTTAGTAATAATAATATCACCAAATAGGACACCAGATGCAAAAAAAGCCACAGAGTAGAAGCAAGAAAAGCCACAGAGTGGTGAGCAGCCCATTATTGGAAATCATCAACAGTTCAAGTACAAAAATGTCTGTACAGGCGAGTTTGAGGACCTGGGGGACATCACAGTAGAAAGTGTCGAGAACATTAGGTCCACAGAAGGGGAGAGGAAGCAACAGGGAAATCTGCACGATGGAGTGGACAAAGCCCCCTACCCGGGCAGCCACTGTTAACCCAATGCAACGGTCTCTGCTCATGATGGTCACGTAGTGCAGAGGCTTGGAGATGGCCACATATCGATCTAAAGCCATCACTGACAAAGAAAATGCATCCACCCCTCCAATAAGGTGGAAGAAAAACATCTGAGTGAAGCAGCCATTGAGGGAGATGGTCTTTGTCTCAGACAGAAGGTCCGGTCTTTGTCTCAGATAGAAGGTCCCCCAGAACCTTGGGAGCTGTGATGGAGGAAAAGCAGATATCGGCAACAGATAAATTCCGGAG
>NW_007782596.1:2609-2931 GCF_000696425.1 Galeopterus variegatus
TATTCGTCCTCCTGAAACTGCATAGCATGTTTTAAAAAGATGCAATTACCAAAGATCAATTTGACGCGTTTGGTACAAAACTTCCAACCTAATACATCTTTTCTCTGTTTATTCCACTTTAAGAAATTTTTTTCATTTGTTCTTGTCACTTAATGCTGCTTTAGGGGGCAAAAGGTTCTGGCTTCCCTAAAAGCAAGAAGTAAAAGGATCATCTGTAAGTTATTTTTTATTTAACTGCTCCTGTTTTATTATTATTATTATCAGTTATTTTTCTACACCTTGCAGAAACACATTATGATAAGAAGCTATGGAAGGTCTGGAA
>NW_007782597.1:0-938 GCF_000696425.1 Galeopterus variegatus
CGCCACCGGGCCGGCCCTAAATGGTATTGTTTTTAAATTTAAAATTACAATTGTTCATTGTTGGTATACAGGAACGCAATCAACTTTTGTATATTCGTCTTCCATCCTGTGGCCTTGCTATAATTGCTTATTAGTTCTAAGAGTATTTTTGTTGATTCTTTGGGATTTACTACACAGATAATATCATGTCATCCATAAATAAAGGCAATTTCATTTTTTCCTTTCAAATATGTATAATTGCTTTTTGTTTTATTGTACTAACTAAGATTTTCAGTATGATGTTGAATAGGAGTGCAAAGAGAAGAAGACATTCTTGTCTTATTCCTAATCTTTTGGAGAAAGTGTCCCGTTTTGTCTCCTAATCTTTTGGAGAAAGTCTCACCATTAAGTGGGATACTAGCTGTAGCTTTTTAAATATGCTCTTGATCAAGCTGAGGGAGTTCCCCTCTTTTCTAGATTGCTGAGAGTTTTTATCATGAATAGATGCTGGATTTTGTCAAATGCATTTTTAGCATTAACGAAAATCAGATGAAGTTTTCTCCTTGAGCCTATTGATGTGATGGATTGCATCGATTGGTTTTCAACCGTTGAACCAGTCTTGCATGTCTGGAATAAATCCTGGTCATGTTGGATACTTATTTTTTATACATTGTTAGATTTAACTTGCTATTACTTTGTTGAGTATTTTTGTTATGACAGATTTTGCTCTGTAGTTTTCTTTCTTTTTATGTCTTTTACTGGTGTTGGTATTATTATATGACTGGCCCCAGAGAATGAATTAAGAGTTCATACCTCTGTTTTAGAAGAGGAAGATTGTAGATAATTAGCATAATTTTTTCCTTAAATGTTCGGTAGAATTCACCTATGAAATCATCTAGCTCTTCTTTTTTGTCTTGTTCTTGTGATTGTTCCTGAAAGGTTAATTATCAATTTAATTT
>NW_007782597.1:2226-2931 GCF_000696425.1 Galeopterus variegatus
ATTGATGGTACTGTTCAGGTCAACTATGCCTGTAATGATTTTCTGCTTGCTTGATCTATCAGTTGCTGACAGAGGGGTTTTGAAGTATTCCAGTGTAATAGGGGATTTGTCTATTTTTTCTTTCACTTTTTGCCCAAAGTATTTTGACATTCTGTTGTTACGACATGCACATTTTAAATTGCTATATCTTCTTGGGGAACTGGCCCCTTTATCATTCTGTAATCACTCTATTTATACCAAATAATTTTTCTTGTTTAGAAGTCCACTTTGTCTAAAATTAATATAGCTTCCCCAGCTTTCTTTTAATTAGTATTAACATGGTATATCTTTCTCTGTCCCTTTGCTTTTAACCTGAGTCTATATGTAAAGTGGGTCTCTTGTAGATAAGGTGTCATATGACAGGTCTTCAAAACATTCAGGGAAAGATTCATATTACCTTTAATTCCATTTTTTCCATGGACTTTTTGGAGGATCCTCATACTTGGGTCTTGTTTTTTATCCACTCTGATGATCTCTGTATTTCAGTTGGTATATTTAGACCATTCACATTTGAAGTGATTTTAAAAATATAGTTGTATCAATATTTACCATGTTTAAAGTGTTTTAATTGTACTTGTTCTTTGTTTCTTTTTTATCTTTCCCTCCTTTTTTGCCTTCTCTGGTTTTAACTGAGCACTTTATAAGATTCCATTTTATCTCCTCTCT
>NW_007782598.1:0-681 GCF_000696425.1 Galeopterus variegatus
TTTCAGTGTAGAAGGTTTTGATGGACCCACCAAACAAATACCCAGATAGAAGGAAGGCTGGCTGGGATTGCGGTGCATTTAGAAGGTGTGAGGTAGCTGGATTAAGATGCATAACAGTGAAGGCTGCAATTCCAGCTGGACAGTGGGGACTGTAGCTTGTGTCACTAACCATCTGTTTTAATTATTTTAGAGTCTGTGGCTGGCCACCCTTTTGAATGGACTCAATTTGGAGCATGAGCAGGTCAGTGCAGTGCAAGGGGTGGACTGTGGTTGAAGCTGTTGATCACCAACCCTGTCAGCCCACCTGCAGCTGTCATAGACAGTTCCTGGCATAGTGACAGTTTCGCTGCTTCCTACCTCAAGTGCTTGCATCCTCTTATATGTGTTTCTCCTGCCATGCACTGGTGAAAGCCAGATGTGCAGGTGAATCAACCTACCCAGTCAATACGGATAGCTATTGATGGGATAATGGCCTGGGCTCTTCCTTCATGGTAGGAAAATCCAATATAGTTTCCCCCATTTGTCAGAAGTTCCTCAAGACAACTGAGTTCCAGTTGGCCATGATAATAACTTTCTCATTAACATACATTTCATTGGACTTCTTACCTTCCACATCTCAGTTGATCTCAGACTTCTGGCTGCCAGAAGTGTGAGAGAAGAAATTTCTATGCTTTAAGCCAC
>NW_007782598.1:2677-2931 GCF_000696425.1 Galeopterus variegatus
TCTTATTATTCCAAGAATGGATCAATACACTCATGAGGGTACAGTCCTCACAGCCCAATCACTTCCTCAAGGCCCCATATTTCAATAACCATAATAGGATTTCCCAGCCTCAACAGTTACAGTAGGGATTAAGTTTTGGGGGGACACTCAGTCCAAGGGAGAGAGAGAAAAAATAAACACAGATGTGTGTGTATGTGTGCATGTGTGTATACACATATATACATGCACACACATGCACACACATACACACTTAC
>NW_007782599.1:0-852 GCF_000696425.1 Galeopterus variegatus
CAACACTGAGGGTTGCGATCCGTTGCCGGACACGGAAAAAAGACAAAAAAAAAAAAATGCTAAGGATTCTACTTCCAATAGTCCAGAGAGCACTGATAGTTCATGGCACGAACTGCTTATAGAGAGATACACATTTCTGCATTGGATAGTCCTAATCAACCACTTACAAGAGGCAAGAAACCGAGTGACTTTGTAAATGACACTCTCAAACATGTGTGGCAAACTGAGAAATACAAAGACATTGGTTGGATGCTCCTAATGCCGCGGGACAAAGTGATGAAAGGAAAGGATGAGCTCAGTGATTCTAACTTCCAGCTCAAGCTCCACAGAAATAACCCAAGAGCTTCCAGGAATGCCCTGAAGGAGAATCTTCCCTTGTCACAGGCCTGAAATTGCAGAGCGTGAAAGAGTCCTCATTACGCAACTGGCTGCATTACAACACAAGCTGAACCCTCAGCCTTGCAGGGCACTAAAGGGAGGACACTGATTGAGAAATAATGGGATTCTGTAAGTTGGGACAAGGACGTGTGGGATGTTGAGGCCCTAATTTCTGACGAGTCACTTTGTCAGCTGAAGTGGCCTCCCAATCGCCAGTAGTATTGGCCTTTCCAGAGGGGACCGACCGTGCAGTGCCTGAGGAAACGGTGACAGCCTCTCCCAAGGCAGCCACCCTGCAGGACATGCCGATTCTCCTCAGGACCTGCCCCACTCCCCTCTTTGCTCCTAGACCTATAAGTACCTTCAAGTCCCAACTGCACCCAAAGGGAAGGTACAAAGTGTGGCCCAAGAGGAGATGCACTAAGCTCCAAAAAAACCACTTTTTTATTATTACTATTTTTTTCAAAAGATGAC
>NW_007782599.1:2549-2931 GCF_000696425.1 Galeopterus variegatus
TAATCTATCCCCCAGTATATTAGTCCATTTCTGTTACTTAGAACAAAATACCTAGAACTGGATAGTCTGTAAGAAAACAAAATGTACTGATTACAGTTTCAGAGGCTGGGAAGTCCCAAAGTCCAGGGAACACATCTGGTGAGGGTCTTCTTTGGTGGTGACTTCAGTAACACAGGGTATCATACTGCAAGATGGTGGAAGCAGAGAGAGAGAGCGCGCTCCTCAGGAACTCTCCTTTTAAAGCTCCCAGAACCACGCCTATTATCACAGGAGTGGGGCAATCCATTCACAAGGGCACAGTCCTCACAGTCTAATCAATCGCCTCTCCAAGGCCCCCTCTTTCAATTAGCATAATAGGATTTCCCACCCTCTTTACACTGGG
>NW_007782600.1:0-557 GCF_000696425.1 Galeopterus variegatus
GCCTCAAAATAATTTGTTATTATATGGCAAGAGTAAGAGAAAAGGCTAACTCTAGAATAATTCCTAGGTTGGGGGACCTAAGCAACTTGGTGAATGGAAGTCCCATTAACTTAGATGGGAAAGACTGGTGGAATAGCAGGATTTCCAAAGGAGGGGAAGAAAATAATGAAGAGTTCTGACTTGGACATAGAAATTTAGACATCAAGTGAAGATGTTGAGTGGACAGTTTGATAGACGGTCTGGAGTTCAGGACATGAGACATGGGAAAAGTTGCTGGTTTGGAGGTCACTAGCATGTAGCTGATATCTAAAGGTGTTTAAATGGTAGCAACTTAGGAGAAGAGAGCTTAAATAACTGATGCTGATGTCATTCAACACGTAGAGTTCTGGCCAAGGAAGAGGAGCCAGGAAAGAAGACTGAGAAACAGTAGCCAATAAGATAGGCAAAGAGTCATGAGAGTGTAATGACCTAGAGTAAGCTGTGGTTCAAGAAAAACAATTACTCTGTATAATGTTGAATATACTAATTATCCTGATTTGAGCATCATATATTGCACA
>NW_007782600.1:2449-2931 GCF_000696425.1 Galeopterus variegatus
TGTGCCTCGTGTGCTCTAGATTTGTAGACAGATATCACAGTGACTAAGAGCATGCACTCTGACCTCAAACTGTAGGCATGCACATTCCAGCCCCATCACAGAGCAGCTGTGTGACCTTAGTAAAGTTACTTAATTTCTCTCCTTAAGTCTGGTTTCCTTATCTGTAAAGTATAAATGATAATATTACCTATCTCATAGGATTGTTTTGAGGATTAAACGAGACATTGAACATAAATCTTTTATTACCAGCATATAATACGTGCACAACAAACATTAGCTAATGTTATGATTATTATTTCCATTTTACAGGGTAGGAATCTGAGCCTTAAAGATGGTAAGTAACTTATCGCAGGTCACACAGCTAGTCATGGGATAAATTTCTTTTCAAATCCAGGGCTGCCTGATTCCAAAGCCTGTGTTTTTTTTACTATACCTTCTCCTCTTCTGTTATGTAGGTACTAGGTAAAAATCCTTATTTTTTT
>NW_007782601.1:0-336 GCF_000696425.1 Galeopterus variegatus
ATATGAAAAAAGAATAAACCTTGATTTATAACTCACACCATATATAATCACTAACTCAAAATGTCATAGACTTAAGTGTAAAACTTAACCATAAAAATTCTAGGAGAAAAATTTTGTGACTTTAGATTATACAAAGATTTCTTAGAGAGGGCACAAAAAGCATTAACCATAAAAGAAAAAGTGATAAAATGATAAAACTAAAAATTTCTGCTCTTTGAAAGATGCTGTTAGGAGAACAAAAAGACAAGCCACAGAATGAGAAAAAATATTTGCAATACATATATCTGGTGAAATGTTGGTATCCAGAACATATAAAGAACACTCACAGCACAATAA
>NW_007782601.1:1802-2931 GCF_000696425.1 Galeopterus variegatus
CCACAGTGCCTTTCCCACCTGCCCTTGGAAGTGGAGACGGCAAGCAGGTATTACAAGCCTGACTCTCAGTCGCAAAGGGGAGCTTCAGGCGTTCAGAGGGGAGGGACATTCTCATCCCTCTCCCCACTTACCCACCAAACACAATTTCTTACTTAAAAACATAGTGGAGAGAGTCAAAGTCGTGGACCACGTGACAAGGGAAAGAACATGGGCTTTGGAGTCAGAACAAGTTTGGAATCCAGGCTGGTTAATTAAGTTAAGTGCCCTTGGGCAAGTTAATTAACTCGTTGGAATCTTCAATTCCTTGCTTATGAAAATGGGCGATAACAATACCTGCCTAACTTGCAGGGCTCCAATGCATCTCATGTCCTCCGAGACAGAGAGGTGCGTCTGAAAGCCCAGCAGAAAGCGGCAGGGAAGCTGGGAGCTTCCTGGGAAGACCAGCTGCACGTGGCCCTCCCGCCTTCCACTCCAAAACCGGATCTCAGCAGTGGCCACGTGGATGGGACCGTTGTGGGGTTGTGACTCACCCTAACAGCCAGCTGTGGGCATCTGCATGGAACTGCTAGGGCTGCCAGCCATTCTCTCCTGGAGGACCAAGCGCTTGGGAAGTCAGGTAACTGTCATGTGGCTGCTTAGGGAAGTACAGGGCAAAACCACAGAAGTCAGTTGTAAAATTGAAATGTGTAATGGTATCAGGTGATGATAGTTTGATGTATTTATCACCACAAGAAAGACATAGGTGTCTTTAGAGCCAAGGTACTCTTTCTCCAGGCCAGCGCTCGGGTTTTCTCTGGGACGCCCTTTTCCATGTTTCTGTTGCTGACCTGCCTCCCCCTCGGGGCTGACCTTTCTCTCCATACGTAGCCCTTCAGACAGGTTCTGACGGGTGCCGGCGGCCTAGCGAAGACTTCTCTCTTTAAGGTGACTGCAAGCTCTGCTCTGATGCATCATGCTGCCATTTCATGGTTTCACTCTCCAAGAGCAGCTGTATTCCCTTCATTTCCAAATTCCTGGGGCAGAGTAGGTGGGAAAGGGGCACATCTCAGTGTCTGATGTGTGTAGTATCATTCATAGTATGTGCCTGGTAAAGTTCTCTTCCCACGTATGGAAGGGCTTCATTCATCAC
>NW_007782602.1:0-309 GCF_000696425.1 Galeopterus variegatus
AATATGCTTTTACCTAGGCTTCTTTGAACCCTTTCAGGAAGAAGACAAGGTGCGTATAAGCCGATTAACAGACAGTACAAAGCTGAGTGGTGAGATAAGAGAGATCCATACTGAGGATCTTTCAGCATAAGAAGGCCACAGATGGTGTCATTGGGGCCAGGTTGGGGCTCCCGACAGGAAGCCCCTGGGCATGGTGAGGGGTGACTTGACTTACTTTCCTGTATAGGTGCGACTGAATGGAGGAAAGGATGGTGGGGACGAGAGGAACTTGACCCTGTAAATGAATCTACCAACTGCTTCTCAGAAAGA
>NW_007782602.1:2445-2931 GCF_000696425.1 Galeopterus variegatus
TCGTTGTAGGTAAATGAGGTGCACATCCCGAGTCCCCTCCAAGTCACATGGGGTGGGACTCGTATAGTCAGTCCTTTCCTGGAGGTCAAAAGGGTTGGGGGTGGGGGGTTGTTAACTGCTGCTGTTTTCCAGGAGCTCAGGGCTCAGGTGAAGTTCAAGTGCCTACAGGGTTCCAGGTGGGACAAGTGAAGGTGGCCTCAGTGTTGCAGATATAGGTGATGCTGGCTGCTGGAGGATGCGTGCTTATCCAAAAGGGGCAGCCAATTGTTGTCAGGTGGTAAAAGAGCCTACTTTTGCCAGATGGCATAATATTTTAAAAGGAAGTTGGAAATCTAGGTTTTTATAAGAAATCTCATGTCAGTTCAGAACTTGGTCAGGAAAACAGAAGCTACTCTATATATTCCAAGTACAAAGGGATTAAATACGAGCATTGCAGGTTTACACCACCATCAGAAGGGCTGGGGAGCAAAGGCAGGGGGAGTTTTC
>NW_007782603.1:0-579 GCF_000696425.1 Galeopterus variegatus
TTCTATTTCAATGTAGAATGTCTTTGGTATTTGGATAGGGGTTGGATTAAATCTATAGATCATTTTGAGTAGAATAGCCTTTTTAACTACATTAATTCTTCTGATGCATGAACATGGAATATATTTCAGTTTATTTATGTCCTGTTCAATTTCTATCTTCAAAGTTTTATAATTTTCATTGTAGAGATCTTTCACCTTCCTGGTTAAGTTTATTCCTAGGTATTTAATATTTTTGTTGGTATTATAAAAGGAATTGTTTTTCTGATTTCTTCTCTGTATAGTTTGCTATTAGTGTATAGGAATACTACTGACTTCTGTATGTTGATTTTGTATCCTGCAACTTTACTGAATGTGTTTATTAGTTCTAACAGTCTTTTGGTGGAGTCTTTAGGGTTTTCTGTATATAAGATAATGTCATCTGCAAACAGGGACAGTTTGACATCCTCTTTCCCAATGTGGATGCCTTTTATTTCTTTCTGTTGTCTAATAGCTCTGGCTAGGACTTCCAATACTATGTTGAATAAAAGTGGTAAACATAGGCATCCCTGTCTTGTTCCTGATCTAGGAGGGAAAACTTTC
>NW_007782603.1:2578-2931 GCF_000696425.1 Galeopterus variegatus
GTTTCTATTTCATTTATTTCTGCTCTGAGCTTTATTATTTCTTTCCTTCTGCCAATTTTGGGTGTAGTTGGTTGTTGTTTTTCTAATTCCTGTTGGTGAAATGTTAGGTTATTTATTAGAAATCTTTCTTGTTTTTTGATATAGGCATTTATTGCTGTAAACTTTCCTCTTAGAACTCCTTTTGCCATGTCCTATAGGTTTGGGTATGATGTATCTCCATTTTCATTTGTGTCAAGGAATTTTTTAATTTCCTCATTAACCCACTGGTTGTTTAGGAGCACATTGTTTGATTTCCTTGTATTTGTATAGCTTCTGAACTTTTTCTTGTTGTTGATTTCTACATTTATGGCACT
>NW_007782604.1:0-610 GCF_000696425.1 Galeopterus variegatus
ATAAAATTGTGAATTTGTACCTGAAAAAGTTTGTTATAAAGATCACTACCACATTATCATACGGGAGAAAATTACTATTTTTTTTTTTCCTTTTTTGTCTTTTATCGTGTCCGGCAACAGACCGCAACCTTCAGTGTCGCGCCCGTACCAGACCGGGACCGGCAACGGGATCGCAACCCTCGGTGCTGTGCCCGCCCCTCACTCAGCCAGTGAGTGGGAACCAGTCTGTATGTGGGATCCGAACCCTCAGCGGGAGCGCCGCTGTGCTCCCAAGTGGCGCACTGTAGCAGTGCACCACCGGGCCGGCCCCGAAAATTACTATTTTAACAGCAGATCAAAAAAGGCAGACACCCCAACAGAAAAATGGGGAAAAGACTTGAACAACCTCTTCATGAAAGAGGTTATCCAAATGGCAATAACATATGAAAAGGTGCTCAGCTTCATTAGTCATCAGGAAATGAAAATTAAAACCAAGATAAAATACCTTACTCATTCACCAGTTTGGCTAAAATGAAAAGACAATAGCAAGGGTTGACAAGGAAGTGGGCCAACTAAAACTCTCATACATTGCATGTGGGTATGGAAAATAGAATAACTACTCTGGGGGGCC
>NW_007782604.1:2521-2931 GCF_000696425.1 Galeopterus variegatus
AATTAAAAGTGTTACTCTAGTGAACAGAGAAATAAGAAGAAAGTGAAAAAGCCTTATTGCTGATGTGGAGAAAGTTTTAGTGATCTGGATAGACAAACCAACCAAAACATTCCCTTAAGCCAAAGACTAATCCAGAGCAAGGATCTAATTCCCTTTGATTCTATGAGGGAACTTCAAAAAGTTCTTGGAAAAATAGAATTGAATGATAATACAACTCTTCCCCTGAACTTTCTGAAGTACCCTTGTATGAAGGCTGGGAGAGGAGAGGAAGCTGCAGAAGGAAAGCTGGAAGCTAGCAGAGGTTGGTTCATTAGGTTTAAGGAAAGAAGCCGTCTCCAGAACAACAACATGCAAGGTGAAGCAGCAGGTGCTGATGGAGAAGCTGCAGCAGGTTTTCCAGAAGATCTGGC
>NW_007782605.1:0-609 GCF_000696425.1 Galeopterus variegatus
AGAGCATAAAGGATTGGAAAATTTGCAGCCCGGCCATGTGGTAAAGAAGTGGAAAGCTGGCGAACAATGCAAGGGTGAAGCAGGTAAACTGGTTGCTAAAGACATTATCTTGGTGGTAAGGCAGCCAGATGCTAAGAATCAGGACAATGGGAAAAATGTCCCAAAGGCATTTGAGAAGTCTGGAAGGGTGCCCCACCCATCACAGACCCTGAGGCCTAGAAGGACTGAGTTATCCTAGAGGACAGACCTGGGGCACAGCTGCCCTTGGGATTCTGCTCCCTGCAACCCAGCTGCTCTGGCTGGAGCAGCCCCAAGTGCGGTTCATGCAGCAGCCCTGGACAGTAGAGGCCTGAAACCTCAGTGGCGTCCACATGGTGTTAAGTCTGCAGGCCAGAAGGACATGAGAGCAATGGAGTCATGGCAGCCTCCACCCAGATTCCAGAGGATGTATGGAAAAGCCTGGGGGGTCCAAGCAGAGACCTGCTGCAGAGACAGAGCCACTGCAAAGGTCATCTACTAGAGCAATGCCGAGCAGAAAAGTGAGGTCTGAGCCCCCACAGAGAGCCCCCACCAGGGAAACATCTAGTACAGCCAAGGCAGCAGGGCTGC
>NW_007782605.1:2154-2931 GCF_000696425.1 Galeopterus variegatus
TAGCAATCTTAGATTTTCTTCTTTTTTTTTTCCTTTTTGTCTTTTTTTCGTGACCGGTAACAGGATTGCAACGTCAACGGGATCGCAACCCTCGGTGTCGCACCCGCACCGCGCTCGGCCAGTGAGCGGACCGGTCTCTATATGGGATCCGAACCCTCGGCGGGAGCGCCGCCGCGCTCCCAAGCACCACACTCTACCAAGTGCGCCACCGGGCCGGCCCAGATTTTCTTCATTTTTAAAAAACATTTTTGTCTGCTTGGGTTATCTCAATAAAAACTGTCTACAAGATCAGAAATTCTTTCTTTTGCCTGCTGCTTATACTCTCAATTGTAGTTTTTATTTCACTAAATTAGTCTTTCAGTTCCAGAGTTCTGCTACATTCTTTATTATGTAATTATGTCTTTGTAAATTTCTTCCTTCATGTCCTAGATTGATTTTCTCATTTTGTTATGTTGTCTAACTGAATCTTTTGGTATCTCACTGAGTTTCTTTAAGATTGTTGCTCAGAATTCCCTTTCAGACATACCAAGGTTTTCCTGTTATATGGGGTCTGGTGCTTGAGAATTATAGTGTTCCTTTGGTGGTGTCAGATTTTCTTGTTTTCTCATGTTTCTGGTATCCTTACACTGATGCCTAGCCATCTGGTAGTTGCTTCTTCTATTACACTGGGGTGGCTTTTGAGAAGAGAGACTCACTCTTATACATTTTTATATATTGCCTGTTGTGCTGGGTGTTTTCGTTTTGGTTCCAAGTAGACTCAGTAGTTCTGGGTACATT
>NW_007782606.1:0-361 GCF_000696425.1 Galeopterus variegatus
GCATCCAGATTGGAAAAGATGAAGTCAAACTGTCCCTGCTTGCAGATGACATGATCCTATACATAGAAAAACCTAATGGCTCTACAAGAAAACTCTTAAAGATGATAAACAAATTCAATAAAGTTTCAGAATACAAAATCAACATGTAAAAATCAGTAGTTTGTCTATTCCAACAATAAACTAGCAGAAAAAGAAATTAAGAAAGGAAGCCCACTTAACAATAGTACAAGAACTACAAATCACTGCTGAAAGAAGTTAAAGAGGACACCAAAAGATGGAAGGACATTCCATGCTCTTGGGTTGGAAGAATTAATGTGGTGAAAATGTCCATACTACCCAAAGCTATGTACAGATTCAATGC
>NW_007782606.1:1916-2931 GCF_000696425.1 Galeopterus variegatus
CTGGCTATTATCAAAAAGGCAGAGAATAGTAAATGATGGTGAGGCTGTGGAGAAAGGGGAACCCTCCTATACTATTGATGGGACTGTAAATTAGTGCACCCTTTACGGAAAATGGTATGGAGATTCCGCAAACAATTACAGGTAGAAGTACTATACGATCCAGCTATTCCACTGCTGGGTATATACCCAGAGGAATGGTAAACATCATGTTAAGAGATACCTGCACTCTCATATTTATTGCAGCTCTATTCCCAATAGCCGAGAGTTGGAACCAAACTAAATGTCCATCATCAGATGACTGGATAAGGAAAATGTGGTACATACACACAGTGGAATATTACTGTGCCATAAAAAACAATGAAATTATGCCATTTTCAGCAACATGGATGAACTTAGAGAAAATTGCGTCAAGTGAAATAAACCAGGCACAGAAAGAGAAATACTGCTTGTCCTCAGTCATAAGTGGGAGCTAAAAATAAAAATACATATAAATAAAAAAAGAAAGATACAACAACAATTAAAATAATTCATTAACATTTCCAAAGGAAAGGACATCACTGAGGCTACCAGAGGTGAGAAAGGGGGAGGGGGTGGAGAGGTTAGCAAGCAGTGGGTAAAGGGCCACAAAAATGATCACATGTGTAATGCTGAATATACTACTTATCTTGATTTGAGCATCACAGATTGCACGCAGGTATTGATATTCAATGTTGTACTGCAGAGATAGATACAATCAATTATGTTTCAATTTTTAAAAACTTAGAAAAGTAATACGGCAACCTCTGGAAAAATAAAATCTAGGTATACACTAGCAACTGGTAATTTTACTCTAAATTATATATCTTAAATTTATGGTACATAAGTATCATGATGCAAGTACAGAAATGTTCATAGAAACATTGTTAACAATAACTCAAGCCAGAGAAAGAGACAACATCATGTATCCATTAATGATAGGATGTTTACCTAAATTCAACATATTCATATAAAGAAATACCCTACACAGCAACATTTG
>NW_007782607.1:0-2931 GCF_000696425.1 Galeopterus variegatus
AAAGAGATGCCATCAGCAGGTTATTCTGACCCACTCACAGGGACCTTCTTAGAAGACAAGGATTCATAGATAACTCACCTGTCTGGAAAAACAGGTTCTAACTTCCTTATGGCTAAGCTGGGGGTGGGGAGAGAGCAGGGGGGAATAAAATCACTCGTTTCCATAACAACAGAAATGCACAATTTAAAGAACATAGTGTCTTGCTTAAATCTATTTATAAAAAATGTGTAGGAAATACAATTAAGGAAACTAACAGCAGATGAAGTACTTGAGCTCTGGCTTAATTGTCTGTCTTCCATCATTTAGCACTCAAGAAGAATGGATGCAAGAAGGTCAAGGGGCCAGCAGCAGAGGAGCAGGCACGTGGCTTCCCTGCATCGCTGCGGAGAGCCAAGTGCCGCTGCAGCCCCTGAATTCCCAGCTCTAAAGCTGCAGCTCCCACTGCCTCAGCCCAGCCCTGTTCAGACCATTTTCAAGGCTGGCTTGAGGTGTGGGTTAGTAGGTCATCAACTCGGAGATCTGATTTAATTGTAACCTGTGGCTCACTAGCCTGCAAAACCCTTTATTGTTGACCTGAAATTCCCACCATGATTCCCAAAGCGGCACTTATAGCCCCTGCTTTGTTTCTGGAACTCACCATGCTACCTGGATGCCTCACTGGACTGCCAAACTCACATGTCCAAATCCAGTTACTCTTCCTGACCAGCTTCCTTCTGTCCCATCACCCTCTCTGGCATCCAGGATCAATACTTCTCTCCTCCCTAAATTTTGTTTACTTTTTCTTTTCAATTGCCTCTTGCAATCTTGCAACTGTCATGACCTAAGACTGCACAAAATGGTTGGATGCTGGTCTTCTGAGGGACATTTCTGGGCTCCTTTCCTGGGCTCCATCACCTCTCACACCACACACCCTGGTCCTGGGCTCTGGCTCCTAGGAGTGCCCAAGTGTTTAAATCCAGTCTGCTAAGCAAAACCTTGCCCACATGTTTCCTGAACTTCTGAGCCCACCCCTTGCAGTTCAGATGCTAGAGCAGCCACGTGCTAATGCTGTACCCTAGGCAGCCTCCCCTGTGGGTTTCAGCTGTCACCAATTCTGCAGGACTATACTTCTGTGCCCTCCCTGACCCGACACCTCCATCCTGCACAGGGCTGAGCATTCGGGGTGTGCTCAGTCATCAGTGGTGTCTGCTGACCTCTCTCCTTCACCCTCTCATGCACCCCAGCAACCACAAACACTCATTCAAAAGGAAAAGGAAAAGGGCACCCCAGAGCATTCCCACCCCTCTCTCTCTAATGAGGCAGAACTGATTGCCACATGCAATCAGATGGACTCCTAGACAGAATAAAATGTGACTCTCCTTTCACGTGGGTTGACAACGACCCAACACTGAAAAATAAAGAGAAAATCACAAATTAAAATGAGAAAAAACAGCACCTTGCTTTTTGATGAACTCTTCTCCATTTCTCCAGCACCCTCCTTCCTCCCGGAAAGAGCCTAATCTAAATCTTGGATCTCTTTTCATGGAGTGACAAAAGCTCTGTAACCCCAGGTGCTGCGGGAGGAACTTAACAAGGTGGGGGGCGGGGAGTCTTCCCTAAGCCACATTCAAGCTCTTTCTCCTGCTCCAGCCACAGCCAGCTTCTTTCCCTTCCTTAAACAAGCCAGGTTTATCCCCTTGAGACTTGCTGCTCCCTCTTCCTGAATCTCCCTGCCCCACATCATCCATTGTCCAGTTCTTCCCATTCAGTTCCCAGCTCAGAGCAGCCTTCCCAGACCACCCTGTCTAAAAAAACTCTCCCCACAGCCAAGTCATCCTCTATTTGTTCTATTTCCTTTGTGACATTCACCACTGTCAGCAATCATTTTCTTCACTTATGGCTCCACTTATTTCTTATATCCTCCACCAGCATATAAATTTGTTGAAACAGACACCCTGTCTGCATTGCCCATCTCTGTATTCTCAAGCTCCAAAACAGTGCCTGGCATAGAATAGAAGGTCAGCACACAGGCATTGCATGAATGAGGGCTTGCAGGAAGGAATGAATGGTTTGGCGATAGACCTGAATGGTTAGAACCACTGGCTTCAAAGGCTGACATCCTTGAATGGGAATCCTGGATTGAACAGTTAGTGGTTACCCGACCACATGCAAGTCAGTTGACTGTTCAAGGCCTCACTATCTTGCTTTGTAAAATAGGGCAAATTATAGCATTCATCTCACAAGATGGTTGTGAGAATTCAGTGAGATAAGACAAGCACGGAGTATAGTGTCTGGCACATAAGCTCAATGGATGGAAATTATCATTATCTTGCTATTTTCCCCTGTTCTGTCATACTCTTCCTGACATGGTCCACTAATGGAAGTTAGGATTATTTCTCTCTCCTCCCTATAGAAAGGCCTCTTGGGGAGACTCTCGTCTAATCTAATCTAATCTAAACATAAGCTCAATGGATGGAAATTATCATTATCTTGCTATTTTCCCCTGTTCTGTCATACTCTTCCTGACATGGTCCACTAATGGAAGTTAAGATTACTTCTCTCTCCTCCCTATAGAAAGGCCTCTTGGGGAGACTCTCGTCTAATCTAATCTAATCTAACCCTTCCCCATTGCCATATTCTTCTGCATAACTTCCTTCTGAGGATTATTTCTCTCTCCTCCCTATAGAAAGGCCTCTTGGGGAGACTCTCGTCTAATCTAATCTAATCTAATCTAACCCTTCCCCATTGCCATATTCTTCTGCATAACTTCCTTCTGAAATTACTGTAAAGTAAGGATATAATGGCTATTTAATGAGTATCTACTATGCTCAGGCATTTGATATAAATTATCTCTTCCACCCTCATGGAACGCTGCAGGTGGGGGTGGGGAGAAGAAGCAAACCGATAATCGTGTCACAGTATTCACTGGACCCTTTTTCCTTAGTGGCAGAA
>NW_007782608.1:0-617 GCF_000696425.1 Galeopterus variegatus
ACGAGCTGGGTCAAAGGCTGCTGAAAAATTTTAGAAGGTAAGCCCTAAAAAGTAAGTGATGGATTTGGCAACACGGAGTTCAGTGGTGACCTTGATGGGGGCAGTTTCAGTGGAGTGATGGGGACAGACTCTCTTTTGGAGTGGGCTGGGGAAGAGATGGGAGGAAATTAGGATGTGATGACCGTAAAAAATGCTTTTGAGAAGTTCTGCAGTGAAAAGGAACAGAAAAATGGGAAGGTAGCCACGAAGAGATGACGTGCGGTCAAGAGGGTTTTGGATTGGTTTGGTTTGGTTTTTAAGTTGAAGATATTAGTGAGAGTTTCCTTTCTTGATAGGAGTGAACCAGTAAACAGAGAGAAATCAGTGATGCAAGAGACAGGAGGTAATAGTTATAAATCATGATTTTGAAATCCTGACAGGTGAATAATTAAATACATGAAAATTTAAATTATATGAAAAACTTTCAGCAAAAACTCTCCTTGATTTTTGAACGGTTCTGTAAAGATTTCTGGTATATATTTTTCAGCTTCTTCTCATTTCTTGTTTCTAAATATTTCATCTTCAGTTTACATGTATCCAGTTTTTCCTTGCTTATAGTTTTCTCCATAATTCATACT
>NW_007782608.1:1860-2930 GCF_000696425.1 Galeopterus variegatus
GCATTGAATGTTTTGGGAATGCCACTGAATTGAGCACTTTTAAATGGTTAATTTTATGCTACATGAATTTTACCTTGATTTTTAAAAAATGCATTGACCACCAGTTAAGAGCAAAGCACATATGTGCCTCTATCTTATTTTGTTCATGAAGATACAGCCACAGTAAGCTTTCTTTTCCTTTCCTGGTCAAGAACATCAAATTAAAGCAGAGATATAGATAAATGTAGATAGATAAAGATAGATAGATAAAAATAGATAGATGGATAGATTTGAAGATATATAGATAGATGGATATAGATAGGGTTTGATGGTTTAGAAAATCTGTCCCCAAAGATAAGAGCTTAAAGACCTCAATACTTTATCCCAGGCAAGACTAAGGACTCCAGGTATAGGCCAGTGATAAATATGACGTACAGTCAGGCAGTGAAGTCAAAGTAGGGCACAGGTACAAGTAAGGATTTAGACTGGCGTTTTAGACAAAAGCAGAAATTCGAGAGAGGCTTCTGTGAGGAAAGCAGACTTGGAAGAAGTCATAAGCAGCACCAGGGAGAGCTCCCAGCCAGTGGGCATTTCTTACTGTATGTACTCTGAGAAGAAGCTGCCCATTTAACTTCAGAAACCGAAGTCTTCCCCAGCTTGTCCTGCCTTTAGAGCAGGGCCATCTAGGACTTAAGGACCTTTCTGACCACCAGTGATAGGGAGCACATCTGCTTCCACCCAAGAATCTTCAGCCAAGCTCTCAGGCGAACTGCCTTTCACCGAGCTCCAGTTCTACCCAGAACATCACTACTCAAAGTGTGGTCTAGGGAGCAGGAACATCAGCCTCACCACTGGGTTAGAAATGTGGAATAACGGGTCCCACCCCAGTTCTGCAAAATCAGAATCTGCATTTTAACAAAATCCCCTGCTGATTCATATGCACATTAAAGTCTCAGAAGTATTGACCTAGAGAACATGACCCCACCAGAACTTGGCAGAGCCTTGGTCCATTGCACAGAAGGATGACTTCAGTTAACAATAATATATTGTATATTTCAAAATAGCTAGAAGAGAAGATTTTGAATGTTCTC
>NW_007782609.1:0-368 GCF_000696425.1 Galeopterus variegatus
CACCATAAGTCAAGGGTTTGCCCCATACCAGCCCGCTGCCAAAAAATAAAAAAAAGAGTTACCTTCTATCTGGAGAGTTTTTAAAAAGACTCGAGAAAAACAGTATTATCCTAGAATCTTTCTCTCTCTCTTTTTTTTGGGGGGTTGTCTGGCTGGTACAGGGATGCGCATCCTTGACCTTGGTGTTATAACCACCATGCTCTGACTGGCCAGCCCCCCTTTTTCTCTTTTCCTAACTGCCTTTCATCACCCGTGTTCTCTAAGACCATGAGCTAAACACCATTTAACTCGTCCCACCAGGTTTTTCCTACGGTGCCTGGCTGTTTGGGCTGCCCTTCTTGGGATTCCCGAACCTTGCCTGGCCTGCT
>NW_007782609.1:2455-2930 GCF_000696425.1 Galeopterus variegatus
CCATGACTCAAAAGATCTATCACAGGAAAGTAGGGTCTGTGAGGGGCTCTGATTGTGGCAATATGTAGGCTGGGACTGGGACAGGACCCTTGGTTTTGTTCATTTTGCAACTGAACGGAGCTGCCTAAGGGTGGAAATCCCAGGCAGCAGTCGCCTGGCTTCCAGCTCTTCCAGAGCCCAAGCGTCCATTCTAGCAGAGGGACTTAGCTGTACATCCTCACATGCAGTCTCTCCTGGGCACACTGCAGCTCCAAAGCTCTCAGAAGGGTGCACATGGTGACCCTGGCCCCTCCCTCTGACCCAGGGCCTCATGGGTGAGGAGAAGACCACCAGGTACCTGCCAGAAGATGCCTCTACTCCCCGCCCCCGTCTCCACCTCTCTCAGTTAAAATCCATTTCTCTGTGGAACTCTCTGGCTCTAGAGAACCAGCATACAAACTCCCTGGGCAGGAATTCTCCCAAAATGGTTTTCTGG
>NW_007782610.1:0-2930 GCF_000696425.1 Galeopterus variegatus
TTTGTCTCTGCTGTTGACTCTTCTTGTGTGAATGCACTCCAGTGGTTGGCGGACCATCTGCGTGGTGGTTGGGGTGTCTAGCCACTTTTGTAGCAGCCGTGGTTATCGTGGTGGCTGTGGTGGGCCACCCACGTGGAGGTACTGTTTTTGGCATGCTCCTTGGCACTGGTGGTATGCCTGATTGGGGGGTGTGTTTGGTCCCCTCATCCATGCCTCTGGTCCCTGGGAAGGCCCCAAGGTGCTGGCACCATGTGCCTGGTTGTGGGAGAGAGGTCCAGTCCCCTTCTCCATGTCCTGGGTCCCTGGGCAGGCCCTGAGGTACTGGCACAGTGTGCCTGGTTGTGGGAGGAGGGTCCAGTCCCCTTCTCCATGTCCTGGGTCCCTGGGCGGGCCCCAAGGTACTGGCACAGTGTGTCTGGTTGTGAGAGGAGGGTCCAGTCCCCTTCTCCATGCCTCGGGTACCCAGGTGGGCCCCAGCGTGCTGGTGTTTTGGGCACAAAATTATTTAAAATATTGCATAAAACTACCTTCAGGCTATGCATATAAGGTGTATATAAAACGTAAATGAATCCCCAAGATATCTCATCATGTGTACACAAATATTCCAAAATCCGAAAAAAATTCAAAATCTGAAACTCTTCTGGTCCCAACCTGTATAAAAAAACAAACAAGAAACCTAAGTAGAAAGGAAGCAATGATGATTGTATTATAGAGCTCAACCATTTTCTCAACATTATATTGCTATAAATTTCTTAGACAACCTTTTTCAGGATTGTTCCATATTATAAGGTTTATAATAAAATCTCCCAAAAATACCTCTCAAGTGAACTAAATTCAACACATAATGGCATAAGAAAAGTTTTCTGCCGAGAAGACTTCATCCTTACATTTTATATGCCTGAAAGGAGCAGCTGCTCACATAATTTGTTTTTTGATTAAAAGACAGGCAAAGAGTTCACATCAACTGGACCAACCAAACCAAAGAAAAATTAATAGTTATAACTTTTATTCAGAATGTTATGTGCTATGCACTTTGCTAAGATTTAGTTATCTCATTTAATCTTTACAAAGCTGTGTGAAATAGATATCATTACTTTCCACATTTTACATGTGAGGAAGTTAGACTTTAAAAGGGTTAGTAACTTGCGCAGGTTTACACAGCTAGTACGTGGCAGAGCCCAGACGCAAACAGGTTGTCTGACTCCATTCACAATTTACACTTTCTCCACTATAGGAGATATTAAGGATTATACTCAGGTTCTGCTCACACATTCAAGGAAGTATTCCTGTCCATGAAAGAAAAAGGTTTCTTGATAGAATAGGATTTTTTAAAAAAATCTGTTAGAGTGCCTTCCAGAAGCTGTTTTCTCAATTAACATCCATGGACATCAGGTGATATTATTTACATGCAAAGAGCCCAGCTACTGTATCATGTTTGGAAAGTTTGGGACAAGACACTTCAGAAAATTTCATGGCTTGCAGTGTAGCCCATTAACACCTATGAAGGCAAAAAATATATATATAGTAATAGTAGTAGTATCTAACACATATAAGGAGCTTACCACGTGCCAGTTATTATCTTACACATATATTAACTCACTTATTTCTCATAGCTATTTTATGACAGAGGTTTATTATTAATCCATTGTACAGTTGAAGAAACCAAGGTACAGGGAGTTTAAGTGACATCCGTAAGGTCACATAGCTATTAAGTTGGAGAGCCAGGACTTAAACCTAGATTGTTGGAGCCATAATTTGTCTTCTTAAGCCTCTGTTGTGGTGTGTAAACAGTGACTAATGATCCATTCAACAACATCTTTGTATAATGTTCTTTACCAAAGTTGTGAGACAACTGTGACCAGAAATTGATATTTCTGGAAGCTGTGTTGTGAGTATGCAGCATGGCTAGTTCCTTTAAATTTGAAAGCTTTCATTTCTCATTACAACTGGTCAGTACCAAAATCTGCTGGGAAGGAATCTGTTTATATCATTAGGAATTAACTGGAAGAAATTGTTAACAGATTTCCTATAATATTTTAGAAGTATGGAGAATACTAAAGGCATAGCTAGAGTTGCTCTCTGCAGACCTTATAATTGCACATATCCATTGTAAGGTAAGAGATGAACATTTGTCTGTGAGAAAAAACCTGAAGCTCTGGTGTGTGTAAGTGAGCAACCTGTTCTAGAACAAATTGCACATTTCTTTTTACTGTGAAACCTTTTGGAAACTGTAATATCTTATAGGTGAACTGTAAGTAGGGCACTGAATTTACAGCCATATCAGGAATCTATCGGTCCAATAGCTCTTTGCTTTTGGCTAGAAGGGATGTTCCTTGGCGGTGTTTGTTGCCTTAGTCATGGATTGGTTCGATTGCTGGGAACAGACACCCACTGAAACAATAAAAAATAATAAGTGGGGTGGGGGATAACATCCCAGAAATAATGTCTAGGAAAATCTCATAGAACTCAAGATAGGAAGTAAATTGAGCCTTGTGGTAACAGGATTTGGGAAATGGAGCGTTTTTAATGCTTCTCATCTGATTCCTGTTCTGTTTTCTGAATGAGATGGTATATTTGTGTAGCACTTTATGATTTATAAAATTCTTCAGTATGTACTGTTGCAATTTATCCTTGCTGCTGTGAAAGATAGGAATTATTATCACCATTTAGAGGATGAGGAAACTGAGGCTTAGAGAAGTTAAATAGACCAGAGTTTTGGGGCTAAAAAGTAGCAGTGTCAGAAAGGGAATTCAGGACTTCTGTCACCACATGCAGTATTTTTTGTACCTCCCAAGAACTTCATATGTGACCATGATCACGAGAGGCTTAACTCAAGGGATTATGTCGGGAAATCATACATTGTACTCATTCTGTTTTTGGAAAAGATTACTGATTTATTTTTTAATTTAATTTTTGTTTGTTTGTTTTGG
>NW_007782611.1:0-1585 GCF_000696425.1 Galeopterus variegatus
CTGAAATCTAATTGTGTATTGTAATGATGAATAAGTTACCTATATGGACCTAACCACACATTCTACACAGTTATTGAAAATCCACATTGTACCCTACATATATGTAAAATAAGAAAAAATAAAAAATGAAAACCTCTTTATATTCCCTTTCACATCACCAGCTAATAAACAGTGCAGCTAGCTTTCAGTTGGAACCAGTCTGCTTTAAACCTGTTCCCTTAACCACTACAACACAGGTAATATGGTGTGTTATCTAAATAAGGATATTCATGTGATGAAACAGTGGTGATATTAATGTTTATACAGGGATAGCAGGTAAACTGAGATTTCCCCAGGCATATTCAAATGTCTCTTTATCATAATTATCGGGCTAATTTCTAGCCACACAGAGTAAATTATGTGCTATGGTTTGAATGTGGTTTGTCTCTGCCTAATCGCATGTTGAAATTTGATCCCCAATGTGGCATTGTTGGGAGGTGTTTGGGTCATGGGGTGGATCCCTCATGAATAGATTAATGCCTTTCCTGGGGGGTGAGTGAGTTCTCACTCTTGTGAGAATGGATTACTTCCCAAGACAGTGAGCTGTTTTAAAGAGTCTGACTTCCTCAATTTATCTCTCTTGCTTCCTCTCTCACTATATGATCTCTTTGCACAGGCCCACTTTCCTTCTGCTTTCTGCCATGAATTGAGGTAGCACGAGGCCCCCACCAGATGTAGCTGCCTGATCTTGAACTTTCCAGTCACTAGAATCCTGAGCCAAATAAACCTCTCTTCTTTATAATTACCCAGCCTCAGGTATTCTGTGATAGCAACACTAAACTGACTAAGAAATAATATATTAATTCTTTTTTAGTTATTTGAATTAAAAATGGAATGTATACGTGTGGTAGAGTCCACTCTGTGGAAAACAACATTAACCATTTCTCTGAGAAATGTCAGCCTTAGAGAAGGCCACACATTGGCAAGAATAATGCAAGACCAAGGCCAACTCAATGAATCTACCATTCTTTTCCCAAATAAGGAATATTTAATGCTCACTTTCTCATGTCATGCGGCCATTGTTACCCTAAGTAAAACTCTCAATCTCAGGTAACAAACATCACACCCTATCACCATTGGAGTCTAATCCCAGATATAAAGATGAGCTTTCTCCAGGAAAATGTCAAGATGAAATCCACTGCGACACATCTCTGTTTATGTCTGTCAGTGTGTCAATCGCACGCCTCTGTATCATTCAAACTCCAACCCCTATTGCTCTCTAGACTTCTTCATTGAACCAAGCATTCATTCTTTACCCTTACAGATATTCTTTATTTTCTCTGATATGCCCACTCAAAAGTCAGCAAAATACATTTGTCTTATTTGACAACTATGTGTTCGTTTAGTTGACTACTTTCCCTAGAGTCTTCTCACCTAGAGGAAAATTCTTTTTTTAATAAAAATATATCACAGTAGTGATTGTCCATTTTGTCCCAAAGTAGAGGAAAAGAAAATAAGGTGATAAAACATGATTTTTTAATATACAAGTTAACATTCCCTGAACAAATTTATCTGAAAATTACATGAAATATGTCATACAGACTGC
>NW_007782611.1:2262-2930 GCF_000696425.1 Galeopterus variegatus
GATTGTCCATTTTGTCCCAAAGTAGAGGAAAAGAAAATAAGGTGATAAAACATGATTTTTTAATATACAAGTTAACATTCCCTGAACAAATTTATCTGAAAATTACATGAAATATGTCATACAGACTGCAAAACTCAGTTTCTAGATCTCAGCCTAGGACACTATCCTTAGGCAGAGCTCTGGTTTCTTGCTGAGACAGGCATCTCTCTCTGATTTGATGGGGACACTGAAGAAAAAAGAAAAATCACCAAAGGAATGAAGACCTCAAGAGAAGGTATTCTAAAGACCTCTATGCTATTAACATTTTCATGTAGTTATATCACTGCTACACTCAGCTGATTATTACAAATGCATCTCTAATTTATATTTCTTCTGTGTTTTTATACAAGACCTTTTGCAGAGAATGGTGATAAGAATATCTTAGTAATTTCATACTCTGCTACTCTGTGGAAAATACACACTGAAAAACACAAAAAACAGCATTCTAAAAAGTTAAATATAACGGAAGTGAAAATTGAAGAAAGAAATGTAAATTTAACATTAAATTTGACACTGAATGTTGGATTATTCATGTTATTTCCATTAACATTAATTTGATCTGTAATTATTTTAGTAGCTATATTGTAATACATATGTATCTATACTACTCTATTGTATATATGTATGTT
>NW_007782612.1:0-354 GCF_000696425.1 Galeopterus variegatus
GCCCCATTTTACAGAGGAGGAAACTGAGGCATAGAGAGTAAAAGTAACTTAACAGATTTTAAATGGTCAGAGATGATAGCTCAGGAACTCAATCTGGGTGGGTCCATTTCCAAAGACCCCACTGCGTGACATTCCAGAATTATGTATACATATATACTATTAGAGAAATAGTATTCAAGGTTCTCCATCACATTTTTCTATCTTGCTCCAGAAAAATTATCAACCATGCCCTCAAATATGCTTTAGAGTCTCTTCCATTTGGCCTCTCTCAGTAAGCCCAAAAGATGCATAAGAAAGATCTGTCTATATCAACCTATTGCTGCTCAGTGGTCTGGATAAAAACCATGAATCCTG
>NW_007782612.1:2075-2930 GCF_000696425.1 Galeopterus variegatus
CAGCTGTCATGCATGAGAGACAGTAAAAGGCCATGAGGTATTAGAAGAAATGATGATTTCAGGCTGAAAGATTCAGGAACACATAAATGAAAGAAAGTAGCATTTAAGCTGTACTTTAATGTTCTGTTCTTAAGTGTAGGTGCACCTGCTTCTGAGATGTGCAAGGTGACCTACTGTGCTATGGGAAGAATTTATTGAATTTGCAATTCTAATAATTTTTCTCCTAAAATTTAAAAAATGACATTAATATTTGATTTACTACTGAGAGTGGGTACTTTCTTCTCTATCCAAGTGTCTTACCTGTCACTCAAGTTCTGCTAGGGAAGGGTGGGATTCCATGACCAGAGGAATGGACACCTTGCATCTACTGGTTCGTTTGTCCTTCTGGTATACATCACAGAGTACCTAGATAGTAGGATTTACAGAGTATATTATTTTGTTTTAATTAAGTAACGTACAGAGAAATGCATAAGTGACTTGAAAATGTTTACCTAGAAAACATGAATTAAGGATGATATTACTAATACATAAGTAAGAAAATGGCAGAACTCACATTTTTTCTATGCCTTGGACAAGTTCAGTTGCAATTGCATTGTTGACAATGGTAACCTAAGATCCAAAATCATCAATAATAAATGTACTTGTATTACGGGCTGTGTAACAAAGTTGTTTTTAACAAATAAAGTTACATGATCTAAAGTTTGCTTGGACATTATTGACTACAGGGATGGGCAAGATTCTATGTTCTAGTGTTCACTGAAATGCCCAGAATAATTTGTGAAGGGCATGGGTCACTCTAAGCCTTCATTAGATTGTCATCCCTAGCACTTTGAAGAAATGTTAAAATAAAATACA
>NW_007782613.1:0-2930 GCF_000696425.1 Galeopterus variegatus
ATTTGATCTCTTTAGATCTGCCATGTGGCATAACCAAACCACAATTTATCATCCATTTTTGAGGGATTACAATTCTTTTGAGGCTTTTCCCAGCATATCCTCCAGATTCTTTCTGTAGCATTTCTAGTTTATGAATCAAGCCTTTCACTCATTTATTTATTCAAGTATTTCTTTCCTTAGCAACCAGTTTAGCATAGCTTTATCCTAGGCACTTAGGACGTTATAAGGGCAATCCATGCCCAATCCTGCAAGAGTTTACAATCTATTTGGAATGACAAGAGAAAAAGAAAATAAAAAGAAGGAAGGAAACAAAGGATAGAGGGAGGAGAAATAAAAAAAGAACGCATTTAAAGTAGCCAAGATGTTAAGTTGTCTTAAATTCAAAAAGAAATATGTGAAACCCACGAAGAGATAACTATATTGTGGGACACGAAACAAGGCTTGCAAAAGTGGAGACTTACGGGTTCCTGGATCAGAAGGTTTGGTATTGGAACAATACAAATATGCCAAAGTTAATCTAAAACTCAATGTACTTTAATAAATTTCCCAACTCAAAAAATATTCCCAACAAACGGATTTTTAATGTACATCATTCAAGGAGATTCTAAAAACACTATTTCTGTAATCATGTATTAAAATATTTCTACATATTTTAGCAAATTCATTGTTAGCGATGCCTATACATCAAGAAAATGTCACAAAAAGCAATTATATTTGGATACTTCATACACTGCATTCTCAAATGCACCTAAACGAGAGTCTTTTTTTCTTTTTCTTTTTTTTTTAAAGATGACCGGTAAGGGGATCTTAACCCTTGACTTGGTGTTGTCAGCACCACGCTCTCCCAAGTGAGCTCCCCGGCCGTCCCTATATAGGGATCCAAACCCTTGGCCTTGGTGTTGTCAGCACCACACTCTTCCAAGCGAGCCACGGGCAGCCCTTGGGAGTGTCTTTTTTCTGATTAGCATATAAAACATTTCCCATGTCCCTATTTTTCCTATTACCCTTCAGTACTTAAAAAATGAATACAGAATTATGTATACCTTTAAAAGATAACTGGGGGCCGGCCCAGTGGCACACTGCTACAGTGCGCCGCTTGGGAGTGCGGTGGCGCTCCCGCCGAGGGTTCGGATCCCACATACAGACCGGTTCCCGCTCACTGGCTGAGCGAGGTGCGGGTGCGACACCGAGGGTTGCGATCCCGTTGCTGGACACGAAAAAAGAGACAAAAAGGAAAAAAAATAGATAAATAAAAGATAACTGAAGAATTCCTTTCTAAAATCTGTTCCAGAAGAAATTTTTACCAAATGTGTTTTTAGTAACTTCCCTAATAAACCAGCTATTTCATCACAGCAATCATTTAAAAAAATCTAGATTCATGTTCAAAATGTAAGCGTTTGTCAGAGGATAGGGTTAATCTATCAGATGGAAAGAACAAATCTATGGTTATTACAGGGGGAAGGGGGAGGAAGGGAGACATTCGATAAGGGGCTTAAAGAATAAGTATGATCTGTAATAATGAATATGCTAATAAGAAAATAAAATAATAAAAAAATGGTGGTCAGGGGCAAGGTTCTGAGGGCTTTAAAAGAAGAGGAGAGTCTGTCTTTCTCTCTGCTCTCTCTGCTCCACCATTTTTGCAATGTGATACTCTGCCATCACTGAAGCCACATTTACCAGATGTGTTCCTTGGACTTTGGACTTTCCAGCCTCAGAAACTGTAAGCAATAAATTTAATTTTCTTTATTAAAAAACAAACAAAAAACCTAAACGTTTGTGTTTGACTAATTAGATTCCAAGAAATATTAAACAAAAAAAAAATACAATGCAATAAACTATTACGTGTCTAATTTCATTCTCTGGCTCTCCAAAGTTACAATGAACAATTCATACACATTCATTATTCAATGAATATCTTGTAATTCCATTTCAATACTGTTGTCCAAATGCAATTTTCCCAAGTGTTTAAACTGACTCATAAGCTCAATATGTACAGAAAAGAAGTTAATAGAATTTGAAGATTTAGAGCTGTTTTACAATGCTAGCAGGGAAAAAAAAAGTGCTTATTGCATATGCATATAATCAACTCAATTTTTATATATATATATATTTTTTATTTGCAGCTGGCTAGCTGGTACAGGGATGGAACCCTGGATCTTGGTGTTATTAACACCACACTGTAACCAACTAAGCTAATGGACCAGCCCTCAAATTTTTTAAACTTGACAAGTTTATGTCATTTATGACAACATGGATGAGCCTGGAAGACATTACACTAAGTGAAATAAACCAGGCGCAGAAAGACAAATACTGCACACACTCACTTATAGGAGTATATGGAATCTAAAGAAGCCAAACTCACAGAAGCAGAGAATAGAATGTGGTTACTCGTTAAGGAGCTGGGGTGGGGTGGGGAATGGGAAGATTTGTACACCAAAGGGTACAAAGTTTCACTTAGACAGGAGGAATAAGTTTTCAAGCTGTATGGCACAGCAGAGAGACCATAGTTAGTAGTAATACATGTATGGGTCAAAATCGCAAAAAGAATAGATTTTAAATGTTCTAACTACAAAAAAAAAATAGGAATGTGAGGCAATGGATAAATTGATATAAACATTCTACGATGTATACATATCTCAAAACATTATATTGTACCCCATAAGTACAGTTATTGTAAATTAAAAATAAAAATTTGGGTTGGCTGATTAGCTCATTTGGTAGAGTGTGGTGCTGATAACACCAAGGTCAAGGATTCAAATCCCTTACCAGCCAGCTGCCAAAAAAAAAGAAAAAGAGTTTTTCACATGCTAGACATCAGTCTAACTTTTGATGACAGAAGATGGTGATTTTAAAAATATATTTTGGAATAAAAAAAATTATAACGTTGTTACAAAACTCCTTCCATTCTCATCTACTTATTTATGTAAATA
>NW_007782614.1:0-214 GCF_000696425.1 Galeopterus variegatus
GAATCCTTAGTCAAAAAATTTGAGCCAATGATATATTGCTGAGATTTTTAAGAGTACCACTAACCTGTATTGAATATAATTTTCTCAAAGGAATATTATGATATATATCCCTATTTCACATTAGGGAACCAACTGTCACATTTAGTGAAATCCGTGGGTTATGTGTGACCACACACAGTATCATGTTTGCTCCCTTTGTAGAAATCTAAGTAAA
>NW_007782614.1:2457-2930 GCF_000696425.1 Galeopterus variegatus
AGTTTGTTCTCTCCCAAACTTCTGCAAAGAAGCCCTGTGCAAGGATTGTTTGCTTGTGTTTCGGATCCTTCCCCTTACAAAGCTCTCTTGAGAGGCGTTATGGCATCGATGGGGTTGAGTGCCCGTAGCTGCCTCGTGCTTTACTTCTCCTGGAAGCTCTGTTTCTACCAGCTCTTTTTGTGACTGTCTTGGTAGATTCCCAGAAGCTCAGCCAAGAAGAGCCCCCTTCCCAGATTTTTAGAACTGGGAAGTTTCAGTCTCCTTCCACTGGTGGAAGGTCCAGGATGTAGAACTTGGGAGCTGTCAGCCTCCAGATTTCCCACAATGTGAAGAGAGGACAGATGAGGCATTCAGTTAAGTCCCTGGCTCCACGGTTCTTCCAGGTCTTGTTCCCTCCCTGACCTTCTTGCATTTGGGTTACTCAACTCTTTCTCGAATTTCATAGATTGACAAATCCCCCTTAGTTTGGGTTG
>NW_007782615.1:0-398 GCF_000696425.1 Galeopterus variegatus
AGCCCATTGGAGCCTATGGGGGAAACGGCTTGTGAGACTTCTCTTTCAAAATCTCTGTCAATATGCGTCAGAGAAGCTTCCAAACTTAGAATCCAGCATAACACACAGAACCGAAGGTGTGCTAGTTACAAGAGACGTAGAGCTGAGATGAGATTGTTTTCAGAAATTAGACACGAAATCACACGGTAAACGGCTCTCAAACAGGCTAAAGATGTGTTGAATATCTCTGCCAAAAACACTCACTCGAGGTTGAGCTTTGACAAGCCAGTTTAACTCTGATGCTGGAGGCAGCAGAATGTGGTTCTCACATCTAGCCTGTAGGAATTCGTGTTTGCATGTTCTACGTGGAAGCCCTTTGGAGAAAATAGGGAAAGGGCTTGTGAGACTTCTCTTTCAAA
>NW_007782615.1:2498-2930 GCF_000696425.1 Galeopterus variegatus
GGAGAAAATGGGGAAAGGGCTTGTGAGACTTCTCTTTCAAAATCTCTGTCCAAAAGCGTCATAGAAGCTTCCGTGTTTAGAATCCAGCATAACGCACTGAACCGGAGGTGTGCTAGTTATAAGAGACGTAGAGCTGAGAGGAGTTTGTTTTCAGAAATTAGACGTGAAATCACATGTTGAACGGCTCTCAAAGAGGCTTGAAAGGTGTGTTGAATATCTCTGCCAAAACCTCTCACTGGAGGTTGTGATTTCACAAGCCAGTTTAACTCTGATGCAGGAGGCAGCAGAATGTGGTACTCACATCTACACTGTAGGAATTCGTGTTTGCAAGTTCTACGTGGAAGCCCATTGGAGACAATGGGGGAAACGGTTTGTGAGACTTCTCTTTCAAAATCTCTATCAAAAAGCGTCAGAGAAGATTCTGAGCTTAGA
>NW_007782616.1:0-972 GCF_000696425.1 Galeopterus variegatus
TTCTAGGTTAAATTCCTGGGTATTTTATGGACATTGCTGCTATTTCGAGTGGTATCTGATTGTTCATTATATTTTACAGCTGGATATTGCTGCATACAGAAAAGCTATTGATTCGTGTAGCTGGCAATATTGCGAAACTTTCTCTTTAGTTCTAGAGTTTTTCTGTTGATCCTGTCAGTTTTCCAGGGAGATAAGCAATTTATCTGCAAATATTTTCAACTCTTTCCTTCCAGTCTTTATACCACTGATTATTTTTTCCTTTCATATAACATTGGCAAAGGTCTCCAGTTCTATTTTTAAACAGTAATGTTGATTGATGTCATCCTTTCCTTGTTCCTCATCTTAAAGAAAATGCACCTAAAATTTCTCCCTGGGCTGGCCGGTTAGCTCAGTTCATTAGAGTGAGGTGTTACAGCACCAGGATCAAGGGTTTGGATCCTCCCATAGGGGCCAGCACCAAAAATAAACCCCCCAAAACCTGCGTAAATATAACATTTGTTAGACAGTTTTTGCTACATAACCATTACCAAGGAAAGCCAAGGAAATTCCCTTCTGTTTCTAACTTGGTAAAACTTGGTTTGTTTTATAAGTAGTGGTTGAACCTTTTCATATGCTTTTTCTACATTAATTGAGATAGATGCATAATTTTTCATTTTTAACTTTATTAATGTTTATGATGACACTAATAGATTTTCTGATGTTGAACTATTCTTGCATACCTAAGATAAACTCTCCTTGATCATGCTGCATAATTTTAATACTCTATTAGATTCTATTATGTAATATTTTATTTAGACTTCTTTACATCTACATTAATATATAAAACGGGCCCAGAATTTTCTTTTTTTAAATTGTCCTGATCTAGCTTGGGAATCAAACTTACCCAAGCTTCATAAGGTAACTTTTTTTTTTTTTTTTTTTGTCTTTTGTGTTTTTCCGTGTCCGGCAACGGATTGCAACCCTCAGTGTTGC
>NW_007782616.1:1850-2930 GCF_000696425.1 Galeopterus variegatus
CAGTGAGCGGGAACCGGTCCGTACGTGGGATCCGAACCCTCGGGCGGGAGCGCCACTGCGCTTCCCAAGCGGCGCACTATCCATTGCGCCACCGGGCCGGCCCCCATAAGGTAACCTTTACTCTTTTATATATTCTAAAATAACTTGAACAATTTGGATAATGCAAGAATTAACTGGTCTTAAAACTTTGGAGAAATTCACCTGTAAAGCCATTGGAGTCTGGGTTTTGCGGGAGGGCAGGTTTTTAAACACCATTTCAAGTTCTTTAATATTTATTGGTCTGTTGAGGTTTTCTGCTTGCTCTTGCTGGATTTTGGCCTTATATTTCTTTTTTCTAGGAATACATCAATTGCACTTAGATTTTGGAATTTTTTAGTGCATATATTTGGTTCATAATATTATTCTACTGGCTTTTAAAAAATCTCTGTGGTCTCTATAGGAGATTTTTCTGTTGAGAACCAGAGTGTAGTTTCTTGTCATAGACAGTGGTTTGGGTACTGCTAATGGGATACAAGGACAGATTTTTTTCATAGCATCTACTATGTGCCAGGCTGAGGGTACCAGTACAGGCACAGTTCCTGACTTCATGGAATTGGTATCTGAGTGGAAGAGACAGACACAGATATGGGATGGAGATAAAGAAACACAGAAGGAAGCGACTTCAGAAGGAGGGTTGGGGAAGGCCCCTCAGCATCAGGCCAGATGCAGCCCCAGTGATCACATTCCCTTTGCCCTTGGATTAGTGAGGCAGAGAGTGGTGGAACTGACACTGAAGTGGACAGGCCATGTCAGCAAGACCTGTCACTCACAGCATGAAGTAGGACGCATCAGGACACCTGGTCCCCCTCCCAATCTTAGATCCTTTTCTTTTCCCATGACCAGGCAGCCTAAGGTATCTGTGATCTCCAGGCACACGAAGAGTTGGTTTTTAAACCCCAAAAAAGACTCCAAAAGAAGGAGAGAGGGCTGATGCCGTATCAAGATGCTGCAAAATATCTACTGTCCCAACCCCTTCTTTAGCCCAGGCAGGGGACAATGACATGTTCCCTTGTAAAAAACAAAAACAAAAACAAAAACAAA